>NW_026000229.1:51761777-51800826 GCF_001458135.2 Marmota marmota marmota
CCCCCCCAAAACATGGTTCAAGAGCAGGATTTGGTCAGTAGTACAAACAATGTGGGTTAAAACAGTTCTTTGGAGAAAATATTTGTGACAGTCAATATTTGTTAAGTTTGCCCAAATGTAATAATGTTCTTAAATATCTTCAGTTTTAGGAGATGAAAGACCTTTACAATGAAAGTATAGAATACTGAAGTAAGAAATTAGAGAAGACCTCAGAAGATGGAAAGATCTCCCATGTTCATGGAGAGGCAGAATTAATATTGTTAAATATGGCCATACTACCAAAAGCAATATACAGATTCAATGCAATCCCCATCAAAATACCAATGACATTCTTCACAGAACTAGAAAAACCAGTCCTAAAATTCATTTGGAAGAATAAAACACTCAGAGTAGTCCAAACAATTTTAAGCTAAAAGAGCAATACTAGTGGCATCAAGATACCTGACTTCAAATTATACTACAGAGCTATAATAACAAAAACTGCAATGGTGTTGGCATAAAAACAGACACATAGATCAGTGGTACAGAACAGAAGTCACAAAGACAAACCCACACATCCACAGTCATCTGATCCTTGACAAAGGTACTAAAAACATATATTGGAGAAAAGACAGACCTTTTTTTAAATATATATATATATATATATATATATATATATATGTTTTTTAGTTGTATATGGACACAATGCCTTTACTTGACTTATCTTTATGTGGTGCTGAGGATGGAACCCGGTGCGTCATACATGCTAAGCAAGCGCTCTACCACTGAGCTACAACTCCAGCCCCAAAAGACAGCCTTTTTAATAAATGGTGCTGGGAAAACTTGTTATCCATATGTAGAAGAATAAAGCTAGACCCTTATCATTCACCCTGCACAAAAATCAACTGAAAATGGATCAAAGATCTACGAATTAGGCCAGAAACCATGCAACTCTTAGAAGAAAACGTAGGTTAATGCCCTAGTATATAGGCACAGGCAATGACTTTCTCAATAAGACGCATAAACCTCAGGAAATAATGCCAAGAGTTAATAAATGGAATAGCATCAAATGTAAAAGCTTCTTCACAGCAAAGTAAACAATTAGGAATGTGAAGAGAAAACCTATAGAATGGGAGAAAATCTTTGCTAGCCTCTCTTCTGACACAGGATTAATATCTAGAATGCATAAAAAACTCAAAAAGCCAAATAACCCAAACTCTAAACAACCTAAATGTCTACTCAACATGTATCATATATCCATATAATGCAATATTATTTAGCAATAAAAAGAAATGCTTATTGGCATCTAAAATGAAAAAAAAAGTCTTCAGTTTCAATATAATATTTAACTTTAAAAACTCACCCTCCTGTGCCAATGGATCTCTTTTGATGGTTTTTTGAATCATAATAGCGCTGTAGGATCATAGCACTTCTGCTTTTCAAATATCCAGTCTCCACCTCAATATAATTCTCCAAATAGGAAATGAAAATGGATTTGATAAGCTTAGACAAGAAAGTCTGTTTATCAGTACCTAAGTTAAACTCCATCAACTTGCTGGAAAGATTGGTGGTTCTTTTCAATGGAAAAGGGGGAGAAAAAGATTAATGTATATTTTAGGTATAACAACAATGTTAAGGAATATATATTTTACAATGTGATTTTTTTTTAACTTATATTAAACCACCGTTTCTCAAACCTTGGAAGAGTACTTAGAATGCAGAGTTAGATAAAATGGAATATTGCAAAGTAACATTATGGTTTTCAGAACTGTCAGAAACTCTAGAAAAAACTATGAGACAAAGAACCAGTCCAGAAATGGCAATGGTGACAGAATGGATTCAGGAATGCTTTAATGCCATTCATCACAAGGTACCCAAAACAAAATACTGGGACGTCTACTCTCTCTGTTTACCCTGTTTTGTCTACGTCCATTTAACTTTCCTCTCATTTTTCATTTCCTATTGTTGAAGATAGTATTTTTGAGATGAAATTTGTTGTTATGGTAATTTTTTAAAACCTCCTTAAATAAAGAGACTAAAAGGACGGCAACAGAATTGGGAAAAATCAAGGAAAATAAAGCTTCTGAAATAATGTCTTTAAGAGCAATACTACCTACCATCACAAGAGCACAAGACAAACTCTCACATCAGACTTAAGGCTGAAATTATCATTTGTTAAGAATATGTCATTTCCTATTGTAAAGTTTAACTGCAGATAAATGTAATTATACTAATTCTTAGAGAAAAAATTTAAGAAGTGAAATAGTTTACAATTAAAATCAGAAGCGAAATCCTTTAGGATTAGTTTAAAAACAGAAGGTTTTATGGTTCTTAGTACATCAGGATAAAGCAGAACATCTAATTCCTCAAAGTAATAAGAATGCTGCTCTTGCACAAGTCTAGTCCACACAGCCAAGTATTTAATACTGTATACTGCTATCTGGTAGGCTATTACTCAAAAAATACTGAATATTTCCCCTTTTTCCATTAAAAAAATAAAGTTGAATATTATTTTTTAATAATTAAAAATGTACCTTGTATACAGATCATAGAGACTTTTGAGATATTGCTCTGCATCTGATTTCCTACATTCTTCTAACTGATCTTTCACAAAACTCTAAAAAAGAAAGTTAACATTCTATTAAACAAACATTAAATCATAAATTCTCAAAATATTTTTCCTCTAAAATTAGTTTTAAGTTCTGACTTAAGTCTAATCAACAAGGCAGTGCATAGAAATAGACCAAATCATTAAAAAAAATTTAAAACAGGTTTCTAAATTTTACTGTTTCATATATTTGCCTATAAACAATCTATATAAATCTTGGGAATAAGTATTAAGAATTTAGAATACCTTTTCTTTTGAAACACCAATAGAGTCAATTCTTTAGAACAGCTTCTCAAACTGGTCTAACAAACAGTAATGTCCTTTGAGAAATTAATAAGCATTTGTCTAAAATCAGGTTCTTTGGTCAGTAAATGTGGGAAATGTTGCACTTTATACTCTTACTTCTAGAGAACCACAACACATGTTAGCAACTTTAAAGGCTACAAAGGTGTATTTAAAAAACAAACACTATTGAACAATGCTTAACGCAGAGGTAAACATAGTTTAGAAAATATCTGAAAGTATAATGTTATGAAGAGTAAAGATTATAAATTAAGTTTCTGCTTTTCCTTTTTATGATATTACCACATCATAAAAAAAAATCTATAGACTATACTTGTTATTATTAGTTGTGGTGAACACCAAAACCCAAATCAAAACAAAATATTAAGCTACCTTAATGCATTATATTACTACTACTATTGCTGTAACAAATTTGAAGAACATGCTGTGATAATACTAAGTGATCAACATCTTTTCCTTCATGAATAACAAACCATTTTTTAAAAAGCCTAATACTGACATTCCTTTCCCCTTAAGTAAATAGATTATTATTTCTAAGGTCATCATATAAGTAAACTAAATTAAAAATGAAATTTCTAAAATATAAAAAAAAATCACATATTTTCTTAAGAATTATTTTATTTGTTACTATTTTAAATTACCTGTAGTTTGATTTCAAATACATTTTGAATAAGTTTAGCCAGTACTGTTTCTGGATTACTAAAAATATCTCCAACTTGCTTGTTTACTCGTTGACAAAGTATCGCTGCATCTTCAAATATATCATTTCTCAAGTAGGCACCCTAAATAGAAGCATTTAACATAATATTTTTAATGGTTTTAAAATACAAATCAGCATAAAATAAAATTCAATAAAGTATATTGTTATGTTACCTCCTGGCACTGCTTTATATAAACATCAACACAGTGGGAATAGCCCTACAAAGAAGAAATACATTGGGTTCATTACAATAATTTCAATAAAAGAAGTGTTATAGTAATAAAGTTATGTTTTATGTCCTAGCAAATGGCTAACAGTTGTTGGAATTCAATCAAAGTAACTGTAAATGGGTGTGTTTCAATCAAAGTAACTTAATATGGGTATGCTTCCCCCCTTACTATGATGAAGCTGAACAGCTATTATATAACTTTTTTGGACTTTAGATGAAAGAAGAAAGCTGAGGTAAGCTAAGTTCTTTTTAATCACACACACACACACACACACACACACACATTTTGGCAGTACTAGGGATTGAAACCAAGGCCTCACACATGCTAGGCAAGCACTCTACCACTGAGCCACATTCCCAGCCTGGTAATTTTTGCCTTATGACCATCTAGCCATCTCTTTCAACTCCAATACACATGCATGCACACATATGCACACACATGCGCATGTGCACCCACACACACACACATAGAGACTCAAGTACTTGAAAGAAAGTATGTGTATACATATATGTGTATACTCTTCTATCTTAGTACATTAGAATAAAGCATAATATCCAGTTCCCCAAGTTAAAGTACTAAGAATGCTGCTTGCATAATTCTAGTACAAAATCTAATATTAAAAGATATCTTCTTTCCTGTCTTGGATTCAAATTTTTTCCTTTCCCTTGCAAGCGTCAGATATGGCCATAAGCCATCGGTTTGGAAATCAAAGTAACTTAATATGGGTATGCTTCCATATTAAATAAAAGTGTATTTTTAAAACTTAACCTACTACAATAAAATGTGTTTAAAACAAATCAACACAATGAGATTTTTGCCTATTAATAAATTATACATTAAAACAAGTAAAGTAATAAATCATATGGTAGAAAAAGTAAGGTAATCAATATAAAGTATTCTATTGTCTTAAAAGTCATTCTCAAGTCAGGCACAGTAATGCATGCCTATAATCCCAGTGACTTGGGAGGCTGAAGTAGGAAGATTGCAAATTCAAAGCCAGATTCAGCAATTTAGCAAGAATTTGTCTCAAAATAAAAAGAACTGAGATGTACCTCAGTGGTAAAGTGCCCTTGAGTTTACTCTCCACAAGACCCTTTCCCACAAAACAACAACAACAACAAAAAAGCCACTCTCAGTACTCATTTAGATATTACAAAAATGAAAAGCCCAACAGATAGGTTATACTTTTAACATCTGATGCAATGAAGAAACAAAATGAAGGAAGAACTATTGTTTAAGCACCTTTTTGCAGAGATACAATCCCATGCTCTCTTTCCAATTCAAATTCCAGAAAGACAACTACATAAAACATTTCTTTATATTAACACTAAAACCTCAGTAGGTGGATTTTTTTTTCTATGTAATATGTCATCTACTCTTTGTTTCCTACATTCCATTACATATTCATGGTCATGTTTTCTTGCTTTTGAATTAATTTCTTAACATGTTTGATTGAAAAGGATTTATTAAAAAACAAGAAGGTAAACTATAAGATATTCTTTATCAAACTATATGAAAACTTGATGTATTGATATTACTAAATATAAAATCCTTATTGAAATATTAAATTCTAATGTTTAACATTTTTATAGAGAAATATATAAAATATACAAATTAATGAAAATTATTACATTTTTTACATTTTGATGTAATTTAGTTATACAACCAATAGGGGAACATCAGAAATAATAACATGGATTTTGTAAACTCTTCAAAACCTTTAAGACTGATCTACATTTTAAATTTTTAATATTTACCTTAAAATGAAGTAAAACTGCTGCTACTTCCCTCATTCTGGAGATTTCACCTCTTCTTTGAGCACTGGTAAACTCCTGAATTAGTTGGCATTCTAAATCATGATATTTACCTAAAAATAAAAATAAAGTCATCCGGCTATCCTGAGGCTCTCAAAGTATCAAAATTATGTCAAGCATCTAAATTATTTACAAATATAATGTCTATGGATCTGCCTTCTTTTTGGAAGAATTACAAAAACAACATGACGTTTGAAAATATAGGTAGGTCTCTGAACTTTCAATGAACTGGCATAACAAACAGGTAGCCAGGTTATTATAAATGGAACCTGAAAATAAACTGATTTTTTTCCAGAAAACTAGAATGACCTAGTCTAAACTATTGGCAAAAATCAAACTATTAAGATAAGGAGATGAACAGTTATTGCAATACTCATCGTATCAGTGTTAAAAAGAAAAAAGAGCTATATTCACAGATATGTGTATGAACACAATCTCCAAAATATACTGTTAAATTAAAAACACAAGGCCTAAAAGCTACCACCTATTAAAAAAAAAAAGTGTGTGCATCTAAGTGTATATATGTATGTATGTGTGTGTATATATATAAATTATATATAAAATCTATACATAAATTATATAAAATTATATATAAAATAATTGGGAAGGGGGAAGTCTTATGCTGCTCGTATATCCACACAGTACTCTTGAAGAATACAGGGATGGGGTAGGAGAATGGTATGTTTCACTTCTCTCCTTTTGGTATTTTCTTTTATACAATAGTTATTGTCTTTACTCCAAAAAAAGTTAATTTAATAGACTCCACTTACTTGCAATTTTTGATTTTACTTCTGAAAATCTGAAACATAAAAAACAATGATGATTCATTAGTTATGACAAACATACCATGCTAATATGTTAAAAAAGGGGGAAATGAATGCAGGGGTACATGGGAACCTTCTGTATAATCTTTTCAAGTTTCTGAAAATCTAAAACAATTTTGAAACAAAGGTTATTATAAAAAATAAAAAGATAAAGCCAGAGGGTAGAGAGAATAATGACAGAAAGCACTCCTGGTAACAAAACTGAATGTAGGAAATTCAGATGGGGTATGTAATTATCATTTAGGAAACTCATACTGAAAATCAAGAGGCACTAACCCAGCCAGTCGCAAAACAAGTTATTGTTCCTATTCACATTCAATGACATTTTAAAGTCACTGGATTATAATATTGATTGTAATAATAATTACAATAATCTGCTCCCTATTGGGATTTTTAAAATAAAGTTTTAAATTCTTATGTAAAAGAAAACACAATGATAAAATGATATATTAACGATAAATGATATAATAATCAATACACACTAAAGATGACTAATATAAGACTGCAGATACAGCTCAACTGGTAGAGTGCTTGCCTGGCATGCACAAGGCCCTGGGTTCAATCCCCAGCATTACACACACACTCTTTCTTTCTCTCTCTCTCTCTCTCTCTCTCTCTCACACACACACACACACACATATAATTATTTTAAAACTAAAAAAAATAAAAAGAGCTTTATGAAGAATCCAGCAATGTGTCTAAGAGAACAACCATTCCATTTTTACAAATTCAAAAACTAAAATACCATTCACTAGAATCTCCAAATCTCTTAATATCAAGAGAGAATATCTAGCACAGAAAACTGACGTTGAGACTCTATGCAACTATTTGAAGAAAAAAAAAGAATGATTGGCAAAAGAGATGCCAAAAACAGACGGAGAAAGAAAGAAAAGTTTAGATAGTTATTAAAAAAAAAAGATAAAACCAAGTCATGGTAGATGACAAAACACATATAAGGCTGTTTTGATGTGTGTGGAAAAAAATAAGTCTGATTAAGCCTCTAAGGCTTCTTAGAGAGGTTAAAAGAAAACTGTAAGAGAAAGTTGGCATATAGCTCAGTAATGGAGGGCTTGCTTAGCATATATGAGGCCCTGGATTGGATCCCCAGCACTGAAACAAAACAAAACAAACTATAAGAGGAGTATAAACTTGAGAGTTGGAGACAATGACAATGCAAATGTGTTCTGGAAGGAAAAAATATAATAAAGGGAGAGGAATGAGGGCTATAGCTAACTATTATATTGTACCTGTTTTGAGCTAAGCATGTTACCCATTTAAGTAAATGGTCCAACTCTGAAATGGGATAAAGTTATAGAAGTTTTGGTGGATGATTTAAAAAATTATTACTGCTTATCTTTTATGATGATACAAAGTTGAGAATAAAATGAATGTGTGAGTGGGATTCACTATGGCTGGAACATAATGGTCATATTTTAAGCACAGCAATATACCTATATTCCATCTGTACCTAAAACCTTCAAGTATCCACAAAAGAATAACAGATATATTATCTGTTAAACAAAATTATATTTCTTTCAGTCACATGGAGGAACTATTATTACCACATTTTATTAAAAAGTTTGATATTCCATGGACTAATGAAAATCATGAAAAAAAAATTCCTTCTCAGAGGGCATTTTATTTTAGGATGAAATTTAAGTTAGTGATGACCCTGGGATTTGTATTTAAAATATGAATTCATGCCCCATTTGAATCAAATGTATGATATATGATATGTCAAGATCAATGTAATGAGCAACGAATAAATTTCTGATGTTTAAAATAAATAAATAAATAAATAAATAGAACAAGGTTCAGAACCCAAAGTCTCTTGGAAGAATTTTATAGGTAAAGAGTTTAAATACCCTAAAATTATATGATAATATGTGTATATCTTAATTTTTTGAAGAAACTCTATATCTTTTACTAGCATTTCAAAGGTGCCCAAGACTTAAGATCTTTCATCTAGAATTAGAAAAAAGCAACTGAGTAGCCTTATGTTGAACTCTTGTCTCTTATCACCCTGGTTCTCAAAACCCAAGATAGGAAAACTCAAAATTTTACTTCGGTCAACTTCAAAAATCTCCATCAATATTTTTTTAAAAGACAAGGGATTGAAAGTATACAATTAAATTTAGATATTAAAGTACACTATTTTTCAATGAACTATTCTATACCATATCTTGTATGAAGGAAACATGCAAAATATTCTTGTTGACTTAGTGGGGAAAGAAAATCATCCAGGGACAAAGCTTCCAATTTTTTCTATAAATTACACATTTCCAAATTAGTTCTTGAGAAATAAACTTGCCTATCAAAAGGTAACTCCTGGGCGATTAGGTGCAACTTCTGAATGATGTCTGCTGCCTCCTTTATCTATTAAAAATAAATAGAAGCAATAATTTTAAAACCCAAGCAATACTGTTATATTGTGTGCATGTACAAACATGTAACAACAAATCTCACCATTAGTTACAACTAAAATATACCAATAAAAATATGGAAAAAAATAAGTAAATAACTCATGATATAAACACTTCAATATATTTGGAAATAGTATTATCTTCCTATATATGTTCAAATCCCCTCCCTCAAATAATTTTCTTTAAAAACACACAACAAATAAAATTTTGTGACCAACAAGAATACATTTGGGGTATGACCACAATGAGCCAAAACCCAAAGATTTGTCTTTCTGGTACTAAAATTTTGATATATATTGTATGTATATTTTTCTTGATGCCATAACACCTTCCTAATGAAATCTGTTGTCCAAGTTTACTATAAAGAAGTTAAAATCATTGCTTGCTGAAAGCAAAGTATAAATATCCTCTAAGTTTATAAACCCAAAAAGGATAAAGATTTAAAAAATGATTCAGAACATATTGCTTCATATACATACTTTACTCTAAATGAATAAAACAGTAACAAAAATTCCTGTCATTTAGTAAGCATATAAATTTATAACACTTGTTCTAAAAGCAAAGATAAAAGTTTAACATAAAGTCACCTGAATGAAATATAGAAACATGTATAGTTTGTCAAGTTGTAAAATGAAGGCACTTAGGCAAAGGGCCTCAAATGCAGATTCTGTATTAATTTATACAACATTGTAAAGGGGAGTTATATCATGTTCATTTTTTCTTTAAATTTCAAAATACTACTGATTTTTAACCTGGCATAACTTTAATAACTGCTTTGTGATAATTCACTTTCCCATACATTAAAAGAGAGACAAAAAAACATGAAGGAAGAGCTAAAAACATTAGTATAAATTTTTCTGAGTATTTATGTGAAGACTAGCAAACAACTGTGGATAACAACAGGGCTTGTTTCTACTTGTTACTCCACATGATAGTGAATATAGCATTTCTGCTTCAATATCTCTCCTCTACTATTCAGCAGGTCACTGTCATTTCAGCCACCACTCATTCACGCTACCCTGCTGAACATAGGTACAGGCATTACTACAGTATCACGCCTCACCATGCCATTTAGTTGCAGTAGCAGTCTATTATTTTCTCCTTTCCAGTATCCCTTCAGAAACAAAATAGCTGGTAAACAGCAAGCTCTGTTTCCATCAGGACTTAGTATTTGTTCTTTTAAGAGACATAAGCATGCTGTTTGCAAACTTCGCTTAATGTAGTATGTAATAGAAAGAGTGCTTGGTTTTACTGAATTCTCAAAGCTAATTATTTTATTAAAATTAGAACACAAGTAATCCTTAAAGTTGTAATGTATTATAGTTTAAATATGCAAAAGGTGTCAAAACCACTATCTAATAATATACTTACGTCTGTTATTGATTATAGAGTGAACTGAGAGACTACTCAGTTTTAAAGATAATCAGAGTCATCAAGCATTGTCTACTGAACAACAATAAGCTATAATTCTAAGATAAATGAGCGACATGCATGTAAGGACAAGGGTAAATATAAAAAAATGATTTTTAACTTTTACATTTTATTGTTGTTTTGGTTTTTTTTTTCTTTTTAAAGATTTATAAAGTATAAGAAAATAAGAAACAAAGAAGTTAAAAGAAAAAGGGGGAGTGTCAGTGCAGGACTCCTGGCTACTGGTCCAAGCAGGTCCTCCAAGTGCCCGAGCAGGACCATCAGCATTAGCACCCATGCAGGACACCTGGCTGCAGCCCACCTACAGGATCCAGTTGCCATTCCCATGTGGACCCCCCATCTACCAATGTGGGGCTTCCCCAGTGGCCTTCATCTTGGGGCACTGCAACCACTGCCACAGTTCCCTACATGAAGTAGCCTGTACCTGGGGACACTGCACTGGGTCTGGTGACAGCCACCAGTCACAAGACTGCATGCCACAAAGCTGTATCTCTGAACACGCCTCTCAATGCCACCACCTGGCCCCACCCCACCGGACCCAACACCCCATGCTAAAAGCAGCCACCTACATCTTGGGACACCATTCTTGCCATCTTTAATTGGGGCAACCCCCAGCTTGGAACACGGGCTGGAGCTTAGAAACAATATCAAGGTACTCCAAAATTGTACCGTTAACCTGGCACAGTTCCTGCAGCTAGTGGCCATTCGGTAGCTTGCAAAACTGGGTGGTAAAACCGGGTCCTGAACTGCCCAATATAAACAGCTCTCCAAAGGAGATCCTGGGTCCGCTAAGTGGTATACCCTACCTCCAGGAGCTATGCTCCTGACACCAACACTCCCACCCTAGTAACCTTCACCATCCTGAGGGTAGAGATACCAGCAAACACAGACAACCCTATTAGATGAGAAGAGAAGTTGGAAAGATACTGATCTCCAACAAAAACAATCTTTGTATCTATCTTCGAAACTTTTTTCCTCTCTTTTCACATCCCCAACATTTGTGAAACCAAATACTTTTCATGAATTAGTCTACTGAGGACTGGGATATCTGAATAGTACATTACAGTGATATTGTATATTCTTTTACCTCCTATTTTTACATTTTTATTTTTCTTAATATTTAAGTTTCTTTGTTTTTTGCACTCTACTGTCTTCCCACTTACTTGTCTCCCCAAAGACATCACATTCTGTCTCTTCTCTCCTGCTACTAACCAACCTCTTTAGATTCCTCTTGCACACTTTCTAAGATTTAATAACTATATCCTCACCTCCTACCCCCAGCATCTCATCCTACACCTCACCCCCAGTTCTTTGTCCAACATCAGAAACTGCAGGCCCTTTTGCAAACCTACTTTTTATAATATAGATGATAATTCAACTTACTATTTCTGTATATTGTGACAAAATCATAAACATATTAATAGCAGCTATTTGATTTAAGGCTGTATATTGTTTGTATTGGGATCTGTTTACATTATTCTCCCCATTAAAGGAGAGGTCCCAGAAACCTGCAGGGACACTGTAAGCCTATAAGGTAAAAACTGTAATGCTTTGGATCCCCAGTCCTAGAAGAGAACACACACGAACAACATGAAAACACAAGGGAAGAAAGTGCCCCCACCCCAAACCAAGATATTACATTATTAGAATCCATGGCCAGCAAAACAGAAGAAATGACAGAGAAATGGAGTTCAGGATGCATATAATTAAAATATTCTGTGAATTAAAGGATGATACAAGAGAGCAAATACAGGCAGTAAAAGATCATTTTGATAAAGAGCTACAGAAGCAAACACAGGAAGCAAAAATTACTTCAGTAAGGAGACAGAGATTCTGGAAAAAAACAAACAAACAGAAATCCTTGAAATGAAAGGAACAATAAACCAAATTAAAAACTCAACAGAAAGCATCACCAACAGATTAGATCACTTGGAAGACAGGATCTCAGACAATGAAGACAAAACATATAATCTTGAAAAGAATGTTGAACACACAGTGGAGATGGTAAGAAACCATGAGTAGAACATTAAAGAATTATGAGATAACATAAAAAGACCAAATTTCAGAATTATTGGGCTAGAGGAAGGCACAGAATTCCAAACCAAATGAATGAACAATCTATTCAATGAAATAATATCAGAAAATTTTCCAAATACAAAGACTGAATTGGAAAATCAAATAAAAGGCTTACAGGAAACCAAATATACAAAATCACAACAGATCCACACCAAGGCACATTATAATGAACATGCCTAGCATACAGAAAAGGACAGAATTTAAAAGGCCACAAGAGAAAATCAGATTACATATAGGTAGAAACCAAATAAGATTTTTCAACTCAGACCCTGAAAGTAGAAGATCCTGGAACAACATATACTAAGCTTTGAAGAAAAATGGATGCGAACCAAGAATCTTACATCCAGCAAAATTAATCTTTAGATTTGATGACAAAATAAAAACTTCCATGATGAACAATAGTTTAAAGAATTTACAACTAGAAAGCCTTCACTATAGAATATCCTTAGCAAAATATTCTATGAGGAGGAAATGAAACAACAATGAAAATCAGCAAGGGGAGGTATTACACTAAAGGAAATAAATCAAAGGAGAAACCAAGTGAAGTTAAATACCAAAAATAAACAAATATGAGCGGGGGTTGTGCTCAGTGGCAGAGCTCTTGCCTAGCATGTGTGAGGCACTGGGTTCGATTTTCGGCACCACATATAAACCTAAATGTCAATGCCCTAAACTCACCAATTAAAAGACATAGATTGGATTTTTAAAAAAGACTCAACAATATGCTGCCTCCAAGACACTCATCTCATAGAAAAAGACATCCACAGGCTGAAGGTGAAAGACAGGGAAAAAAACATACCACTCACATGGACTGCAGAAACAAGCAATTATTCCATTCTCAGTTAATCAAAAGGAATAAAGACGGACTTTTCATACTGCTTAAGAGAACCATACATCAACAAGGCATAACAATTATAAATATGTACCCCAAACAATGGAGCATCTACATTCATCAAAGAAACTCTTCTTATGTTCAAGAGTCAAACAGACCTCAACACAATAATTCTGGGTGACTTTAACACACCTCTTCATCCCTAGATAGATCTGCCAAACAAAAGCTAAACAAAGAAACTACAGAACTCAATAATACAATCAATGACTTAGACTTAACAGACACATATACAATATTTCATCCATCAAAATACACTTTTCTTCTCAGCAGCACTTGGATACTTCTCTAAAATAGACCATATGTTATGGCATAAAGCAACTCTTAGCAAATACAAAAAAACAAAGCTACTACCCTGAATTCTATCAGATCATAATCGAATAAAATCAGAAGTTAATGACAAAATAAAAAATAGAAGCAACTCCAACACTGGAGACTAAATAATATGTTATTGAGTAAACTATGGGTTGCAAAAGATATCAAAGAGGAGATTAAAAATTTCTTAGAGGTAATTGAGAACACTTATACAACATATCGAAAACTCTGGAACACTATGAAGGCTGTTCATTACATGGAGTTTATTCCTTAAAAGAAAAAGTCAACAAATAAACAACTTAACATTGCATCTCAAAACCCTAGAAAAAGAAGAATAAATCAACAGCAAAAGCAGAAGACAGGAAATAATTAAAATCAGAGCTGAAATCAATAAAACTGAAACAAATGATTCAATTGAAAAAAATTAACAAAAAGTTGGTTCTTTGAAAAAATAAATAAAAGTAACAAACCTTTAGACATGATAACAAACAGAAGGAGAGAGAAAACTCAAATTACTAACATCCATGATGGAAAAGGAAACATCATGACAGACACTACAGAAATAGAAAATATAATTAGAAATTATTTTGAAAATTTATACTCCAATAAAATAGAAAATATCGAAGGTATTGACAAATTTCTAGAGTCTCATGATTTGCCCAAACTGAATCAGGATGATATACAAGTTAAATAGATCAATTTCAAGCAATAAAATAGAAGTTGCCATCAGAAGCCTACCAACCAACAAAAGCCCAGGACCAAATGGATACACAGCTGAGTTTTCAAGACCTTCAAAGAAGAACTAATACCAATACTCCTCAAATTATTCCATGAAATAGAAAAAGGAACACTTCCAAACTTATTCTATGAGGCCAAAAAATCACCCTGATAACAAAATCAAAGGCACATCAAAGAAAGAAAACTTCATACCAATATCTCTAATGAACATAGATACAAAAATTCTCAATAAAATCCTGGCAAATAGAATACAAAAACATATCAAATAGATAGGTGCACCATAATCAAGTGGGGTTCATCGCAGGGATGCAAGGTTGATTCAACATACAAAAATCAATAAATGTAATTCATGACATCATTAGACTTAAAAGTAAGAATCATGATCATCTCAATAAATGCAGAAAAAAAAAAAAACACTTGACAAAACACAGCATCCCTTCATGTTCAAAATACTAGAAAAACTAGGGATAATAGGAACATATCTCAACATCATAAAGGCTATCTATGCTAATAAGCCTCAGGCCAACATCTTTCCAAAAGGAGAAAAATTCAAAGCATTCCCTCTAAAAACTGGAATAAGACAGGGTTGCCCTCTTTCACCACTTCTATTTAACATAGTTCTTGAAACTCTAGTCAGAGCAATTACACTGGTGAAAGACATTAAAGGGATATGGATAGGAAAAGAAGAACTCAAATTAGCACTATTTGCAAATGTTTATTCTATACCTAGAAGATCTAAAATATTCCACCAGAACACTTTTAGAATTAATAAATGAATGCAGCAAAGTAGGATATAAAATCAACACCCATAAATCAAAGGCATTTCTGTACATCAGTGACAAATCCTTTGAAAGAGAAATTAGGAAAACTACTCCATTTACAATAGCCTCAAAAAAAAAAAAAAAATGAAATGTGAATCAACAAAAAAGGTGAAAGACCTCTTCAACAAAACCTATAGAATGCTAAAGAAAGAAACTAAAGAAGACTTCAGAAGATGGAAATATCTACCTTGTTCTTGGATAGGCAGTATTAATATTGCCAAAATGATCATACTACTAAAAGCACTATACAGATTTAATGCAATTCCAAAAGCCCATCGACATTCCTCACAGAAATAGAAAAAGCAATCATGAAATTCATCTGGAAAAGTAAGAGATCCAGAATAGCTAAAGCAATCCTTAGCAAGAAGCATGAAGCAGGTGACATCACTATACCAGACATTAAACTATACTACAGAGCAACTGTAACAAAAATGGCATGGTATTAGCACCAAAATCAACTTGTAGACCAATGGTACAGAATAGAGGACACAGAGACAAACCTACACTTATCTTGGGCTAAGGCTGTAGCTCATTGGTAGAGTGCCTGCCTTGCATTTGTGAGGCACTGGGTTCGATCCTCAGCACCACATAAAAATAAAGATATTGTGTCCAACTACAACTAAAAAAAGCTTTAAAAAAATACACTTATATTAGACAAGACACCAAAAACATATTGGATAGCCTATTCAAAATATGGTGCTGAGAAAACTGGTAATCCATATGCAACAAAATGAAATTAAGCCCCGATCTCTCACCATCCACAAAACTCAATTCAAAGTGAATCAAGGACCTAGGAATTAAACCAGAGACCATGCGCCTAAGATAAGAAAAAGTAGGCCCAAATCTTCATCATGTCGAATTAGGCCCCGACTTCCTTAATAAGACTCCTATAGTGCAAGAAATAAAATCAAGAATCAATAAATGGGATAGAGTCAAACTAAAAAGCTTCTTCTCAGCAAAAGAAACAATCAGTGAGGTAAATAGAGAGCCTACAGAATGGGAGAAAAATTTTATTACATGAACATCAGATAGAGCGCTAATCTCTAGAATATATAAAGAACAAAAAAATCTCAACACCAAAAAAACAAATAATCCAATCAATAAAATAAATAGATAACCCAATCAATACATGGGCCAAGGACCTAAACAGACACTTCTCAGAAGATGACATACAATCAATCAACAAATATATGAAAAAATGTTCAACATCTCTTGTAATTAGAGAAACGCAAATCAAAACTATTCTATGATTTCATTTCACTCCAGTCAGAATGGCAGCTATTAAGAAGACAAACAACAAAGAGTTTAGGCGACGATATGGGTAGAAAGGCACACTCATACGTTGCTGGTGGGACTGCAAATTATCCAACAAATATGGACAGCAGTATGGAGATTCCTTAGAAAACTTGGAATGGAACCACATTTGACCCAGCTATCCCATTCCTCAGTTTATACCCAAAGGACTTAAAAACAGCAAACTAAAATGTAACAGCCACATCGACGTTTATAGCAGCACAATTCACAATAGCTAAATTGTGGAACCAACCTAGATACCCTTCAATAGATGAATGGATAAAGAAACTGTGGTATACATACACAATGGAATATTACTCAGCATTAAAAAATAAAATCACGGCATTTGCAGGTAAACAGATGAAGTTGGAGAATACTATGCTAAGTGAAGTAAGCCAATCCCCCCCCCCCCAAAAAAAATGCGAAATGTTTTCTCTGATATGAGGATGCTGATCCATAATAGGGATGTGCAGGGGTAGCATGGGAAAAATAAAGGAACTTTAGATAGGGTAAAGGGGAGGGAGTGAAAGAGAGTGGACAGGGAGGTAAGAAAGATGGTGGAATTCAATAGATATCATTACCCCATATATATGTATGAAGACACGAATGGTGTAACTCTACAACCAGAGACAAGAAAAATTGTGCTCTATATGTGAACTATGAATTGAAATAAATAAAAGATGAGAAAAAAACTTAAAAATTCTGTGAGTCTGTTTGCCCCTCCAACACTGCAGATGTCTATGTAACTAAGTGAATAAACTAGAAAGTATATAAAGACATTTTTCTTTCAATTAGGATGTGAAAAATTGAGAGAAGCAGTAAAATCAAGAATTACCTAATTACCTGAGGGTAATTAAAAATTTTAAAGTAAAAAAGTTTAATGTATAAACATAGAAATAATATAAATCATGTTAAAAATAAATAAAATCAATCTAAAAACATGTGCTTTTCTCTAGATTTTAAATGACCACCTTCAGCTACATTCAAATAAATACACTAAATCACAGTAGGTACGATTATCTGCATTTTGTATATAACAGGGCATAACTACACTACACCATTCATCAGATTTAATGCAAAGTAATCTAAAGTACCCAGGGTTTAATTATATCCAATTTTTAATATGTAAACAGAATCGTTTTTTGGTGGAGGTACCAGGCTTTAAACTCAGGGGCACTCAACCACTGAGCCACATCCCCAAACCTATTTTGTATTTTATTTAGAGACAGGGTCTCACTGAATTGCTTAGCACCTCGCTGTTGCTGATGCTGGCTCTGAACTCATAATCCTCCTGTCTCAGCCTCCAGAGTTGCTGGGATTACAAGAATGAGCCACCATGCCTGGCTTATAAACAGAATTTGGATAATATATTCTACAAGCAAGCACTTTCATAATATATGATAAATGTATATTTATAATTGGAAAACAAAAAGTAAAATATTCCATAAACTATCCAAAACTCACACTGGTGTTCCATTTGTACATATGTTCTTATAAATAAACCACATATAAATACAAAAGATTCTACGAGTATTTTTCAAATTCTTAAGTATCACATTTTTCTGGACATTAATTTTAGTAGTGTTAAATTCTACCACAAATACAATTCTTAAAAGTCATTCTTTAAAATAGTATCTTTCTTTGAGAAATTTTTTCTACCTTCATAACCATTTTTCAAAAATCTCTAAAAATTATAAGTTCTATAACCATACAGAATCTAACTTATACACACAAAAAATGTGTTGCTTAATTCAAAGTGATAATACTTAGCTTCAATAATACTTAGCTTTTAATATTTTGTTATCTGATACTTCACAGAGTAAATGTAGAACAAGTCAGAAAGATTGTATTCAATATGAATGGGCATATATGATCTATAAAAATGTCCATTTTTCATGCATTTCAAATTTTTCCCCTCAAGAAAAGAAAGCAAGCTAAATTACCTTCTTTTAAGATTATACAATAGCCAATACCAGATACTCTAAGACTAGGATTAAATGATTATTGCTATAAAAGGGAATAATATATACAATTCCGATTTTTCAATTCTCCTTGATCCAAACTGCTTTAATTCTTTATAAGAGGTCTTTATTCCAGCAATAAAAATTAGAAGTTCTGAATTCTTTTACAAAAGATATTTCAGTTTATCAACAATTTAGGTCAGATCACTCTACCACTGCCCAATGGCATATAACTATGTAAAGTCAAATATGATAAGGAAACACTAATGAACATAATTACCTCAGCTTTTCTAAACCACATAAAATTTCACAAACAAAATACCAAGCAAACCAATTAAGAATATAGATATCAGCGTGGGAATACAGCTCAGTTGGTAAAGTGCTTGCCTCGAATGCACAAGGCTCTGGGTTCAATCCCCAGCACCACAAAAAATACACACACACACACACACACACACATATATATTTCAGAATAATAAAAACAAACTACTCAATGATTTGAAGTATGAATCTAAGAAGTACTATACTAACTCTAGCTCATAATTAGAGCATTGTAACTAATGTGATGATGTGCTTTTATCCTCTGATAGTGCTTACCTTTTCAGAATTTATAAAAACATCAGATTTCAATTCTCCATCTAGAAACTCATTAAAATATTTCATCAATTTCTGAGCTTCCACTGCCCGTTGTCTAGGCGTGTTTACCCCCTCCAACTGGTCTCCAAGGTGACACACTTTGGTTGCTACATAGCTAATGTGCTCATCTAGTTCTTGGAAATGTTGGAAGGCAACCTAGGAAAAATGTGCATAAGCATAAAATACAATCAGAGAACTCACTTTATAAGTTAAGACATATCAAAACTAAACTACCAGCTAATGGCATAATGGTAAGAGTTTTTGCCTGGATAGTGCAATGTCCTGGGTTTGATCCCCACCACGGTAAATAAATAAATTTTTATTTATAAAAATAAAACCAAGAAAAATTAAATTAACAACAAATAATATAAATCATGTATTGATTATATAAATATAATTTACAATTTATGAACTTATTTATAAAAATAAAGCCAACAAAAACTAAATTATCGATCTCACCACTACTCTCTAACTTATGTAACTAAAGATAACATAGAAATTATGAAGTCTACAAAACCAATTCATACTCATTATCATGACATGATTTGAAAATCTTGTTTTTTTAAACCATGTTGCAAACTTTTACCCTTTTACTATTATAATAACCATATTTATTATAAATATACTAGTTAATTAACAAAAGCAAATCCACTTATTCATCCTATTTAACAGAGCACCTGATATCATATAAAGCTATCAAGTAATGATTTTGAAAAAAAAGAACCGAGTACAAAAGGGAACAGATGTTTGAAAAAACCCTCTTGAAAAGATTAAAAAATATGTCAGGGGTAAAAGATATTGGTTAAAAATAAAATATTTAGGGGCTGGGTTTTGAGAATTAAATAAATAAATACATGTAGTATACGTAGAATAGTATCTAATACAGAGAAAGTCCTCAGTAAATGTTTAAAGCTTTTTTCCCTTGAATGTTAGCCTATGAATGAATAGTTCAGCTGGTAGATCACTTTCCTCGCATGCATAAGGCCCTGGGTTCAATCTCCAGCACCACCAAAAATAAATAAATAAATAAATAAATATTTAACACCTAACTTTAAATATTTAAAAAAGTGATACTAATATCTATAGTAAAATTGTCCTTTTCAGTTCTGAAAACATGAAAGACTATAGCAATTACTTTAAGGCAAAGGTAAATTACTTCCCAGAATGTTGATTCCCTTCTCCCCAGGGTACACTGATTGTCCTGTGGCAGATGAAAACTATGTGCAATGAATGTCTTTAAACTGCCAAAAGTAGAATTGTTGATAACTCAATGTGGTACTTTCATTTGTAGGCTAACATTCAAGGGAAAAAAGCTTTAAACATTTACTGAGGACTTTCTCTGTATTAGATACTATTCTAAGTATACTACATGTATTTATGTATTTAATCCTCAAAACCCAGTTTATAAATGGAAAATGGAGGGACACAGAAACTAAACTGCTTTCTTGAGATTACACAGCTAAGTATCAAGGCTGCAACTGAGACTGGTTACAAAATTGTGTGCTTTATTAAAACTATTTCAATTACCAAAGGAAAACTACATTAAGAATATTTGGAAACTGCCACCAAAACTACTTAAAAACACATTTCCTATCTGATTTAAGTTACTGACTTTATTAATTATTTTCTCACAGCCATATATACATAAGTGATAGAATCTAAATAAACGAAATTTTACCAGAAATCAGTTTGCTAATCCCAATGCCCAAACGACCCCTGGGAGGCAGCAAAGTTCAACAATGTTCCTCAAAATGCACTTGGAAAAGAAAATCGAATTCCAAATTAGGCCCAGCTTATAAAGGGATTCAGAGATTTCATATTAATTCAAAGGCCTAAGAGTGATTAAGATGCTTGACTGGGCGCAGTGATGCCTCAGCAGCTCAGGAGGCTGAGGCAGGAGGATTACAAGTTCAAAGCTAGCCTCAGCAACTTAGTGAAGCTCGGAGCAACTTAGGGAGACCCTATCTCCAAATAAAAAATTAAAAGGGCTGGGTATGTGGAACAGTGGTTAAGTGCCCCTGGGTTTAATTCCTAGTACTCCCCCAAAAAGATGCAGCTTGGATTCCTTAACCCTAAGGCCAGTCTAGTGCTTTGGTTTTACTCCAAAATGGATAGAGGAAAAGTTTTCCACCTACCCCCTTCTCCCATAATTACTCCAATGAATTCTCACTGAGGCATATACTTCATTATTTTTGTGATACTTCCTAGACCGGGTTTCTACAGGGAAAAACCTGATACAGGCCTGATATTTGTTTGGTGGTATTACTTTGGTTTGCAATTAAAGAGAACAGAAATGACTACCTAAATATCCATTCTAAGAGTCTCCAAAAGTACAGGTCTACTAAGAAGTAATTGTTGATTACATTATCAAAGGTAGAGCAAGGGAGTACACTAAACTGTATACCACTCCATCTTGAAAAGGGAGTACCGTGATCCCAAACCAACATTCAGTAGCAAGCCAATGTCAAGAGTATATGATAACAATTCATGAATATTTTACCCAGTGGGACCACACAGGTAGAAGGAAACATCAACAGTTGTTATAATTCAATTTGACTTGTTTAAGAGCTTAGAGCTGAAAGGAAATAAAGATTTTGGGGCTATATAAATGATTCATTGTGTAGCTAAATGTTTACCTGATTGCTTTTCTGGAGTTCTTGTACCTTCTTGGCAAACTCCTTTGCTTCCTTCTGACACTGCTGCTCTAATTTCTCTACTTTCCTTTGAATCCTTTCATCCATTATCTGGAGTTCTTGAATATGATTTACAAATTCTTCTAATAATCTAATAGAGAAAATTAGAACATGAATCAATCTACTATTATCAATCAAGAGGAAATGACTGATTCATTTATAATTTTAAGGAAAATTTTAGAGTTTTTTGACAGGAATGATCATGTTAATTTTCTCTTAACATATCTTGGCAGGAATTTCTTCAATCTATAGATGGAGTCTTCCTGCAATGTCATAATTTCTTCTTTGCTTTATCTAGGTCACATAACTTTCCAAAAAACAAGACATTTGAAAATATAGTCAGTTTTTATTAACTTTTCAATGAGGTGAATGCAAACCTTACTCAGATCCCCATTAAGCTTTCAGAACAGAAACAAATTTTACAGCTTATTTACAACATCCAAGAAGGTAATTGCACAATACTATTATTCATTCCAGAGTTCAGTTACTTTGTTTCTCCAATTTACTTAAAAGAACATGTTGATCATGTTTTTATTTATAAATAAATATAAAACAATCCTTTCTAATTTATTACTAATTAAAGAGAATATTAAATTTGTATTCTCAATACAATTCCTTCCCTTATGAGAGTTAAAGTACTTCCCTAAAATAAAAGGAATATAAAAGTTTGAAAAACACAATTTCAATTTCTGATGTATCTTTTGGAGGCCAATTTTTTTTGTTGTGGTGGTAGTGGTGGTACTACAGATTGAATCTAGAGACACTCTACCAATGAGTTATATCCCCCTGCTCTTTCTAATCTTTATTTTGAAACAGAATCTCACTAAGTTGCCCAGGCTGGCCTGGAACTTGCATTCCTCTTGACTCAGCCTCGCAAGGAGCTAGGATTACAGACATGCACCACCAGCATAACAAATTCTTTGTCAAAATGTATTATTTTTAGCAAAGAATGGTAGGGGCATCTTTTAACTAATTAATATCTTTTTATATAAGTGCTGAATTCCAAGAGTCATCTCTATCTAAATACAAATTTGTAGTACTAGATTGGGGCTATGCAAAAAAGAAAAACACTTTTTTATTTCACCTCTTAGGATCAAAAGCTTCAGGTCCACCTCTAGAACCTCCGCCTGGGGTTCTCCATACAAGACGTTCAATATACTCATCTGCCACGAAAGGCTCCTGGTTTATAAAATAAATATGTTTTAATAAAGTTTCACAGAAAATGACAATATTACTTACACATACTAAAAAAGACTCCACTATGTTAGAACTTAAAATGGAATTGCATTAGTATTTGTCTATATTATAAAAATGCACCAAGTTCTTTTAATTAAAAAAAATCTTCAACAATTAGAATAAATTGCTTAATGAAAATTAAAATATTAAAATATTAGAGCAATATTAACAATCAATTGGAACAACCCAACAGAAGATAAGCAAAGGACATAAACAGGCAATTTTATAGGCCAAAAAATGAAATATGCAACTTTACTAATAATCAATAAAGTCAAACATCACTTCTTTTAAACTTCACTTTTAACATTATACAATGCAGGAAAAGGTGAACTGAAATCAGTACTCTCATTATTATTAGAAATGTCAACAGGTATAATCTTTTTGGAGGACTATTAGTATTTGGTAATATTATCAATGCTAAGAATGACAAGCAAGTTTGCTTTTAAAATTCTAAGGGAAAAGCATATATGAAAAAAAATCTTTGGTAAGTTGTTCATTGTACATTATTATATGTAATACTAAAAAACTGTTTATATAAATATTCAACAAAGCCATTATTGGCAAGCCTCTTGGAAGAAAAACTATGCTCCTATTAAAATCATGTAAAATAACATTTAATGAAATAAGAAAAAAATCCTAACACAATATCTGATGAAAAAGCAGAATACTCAATATTTTAATAAACGTGTATTATTTTTAGCAAAAAATATTAGAACAGAAGGCACAGTCAAAAAATAAACACTCTAATTTTTATTATTAGCAGACAACAATTTTTAGACTATTCCACATTAACTTATACACTTTCACATTACCTTTTTCATGAAAATAACATATATATTGCTTCCCCTTTAGCATATAACTTAAACTTGTAGCAGTAGATAGTATCTGTAAAATTTTTCATTTTTAAAATATTTTTTGGGTTATACATGGACACAATAGCTTTATTTTTATTTATTTCTTTTTATATAGTGCTGAGGATCAAACCTAGTGCCTCACACATGCTATGCAAGTGCTCTACTACTGAGTCACAACTCTAACCCCTGAATATTTCATTTTTCAATTGTACTTTAAATTTCATTGTTTTAAATAAAATGTTTTAAATAAAAACATTTTCACTGATAAGCATTCATTAAACAAAAAAATTTCCTATGCCAAGCATTCTGTCAGGCTTTAGAATAAAAAGATATATAAAACACAGAATGTACCCTGAGGAAACTAACTCATGGCCTAATTGGAGAAAGGAATATAAAGAATGAAATAATGAATGATAAATAAAATGTTTATAAACTTTAGTATTAATACCCCTAAGTGAATTATTAGCTCAATAGGGAGATTGGGGGGTAGAAGCAAGTTGTTCATTAATTTCACAAACATTTACTAAACACAAGATGCTGGGCACTGAGAATACAGATATGAATTCAATAGCCAGGATACCCTACAAAGCCCTATGGAAATGATCTAAGTAGGAATGCCAACTAAACAAGCAATCACAGAAGTAACACAGAAGAAACTAGGATAAAAATCATGGCTAGAAAAGTGTTGGATGCTGTAACAGAATATAAAAGAGGAACAGAGGTAATGAGACTATGGGGAAGGACCAAAGAAGATTGGCCAGAAAAGGTGTTACGACAGGCAAACTCTGAGGAAGCCATGTTTAAACTGAGACATGAAGTAAAAAGAAAAATCAGCCAGACAAACTTGGAACAAATAGTTTTCTAGAGCATTGAGAAAAAGGAAAAAGTAAGACAGTTCAACTCATTAGAGGAACTAAGAAGTAAACACAGACTAGATCACTGGTAAAATCTTGAGGGGGGATGACAATTAAGATGAATAGATTACAATCATGTTCTTACCATCATCACACTGGAACTTGAGAGAATGGTTCACCAGTTTGATGTGATAAGAAGGAATAAGAGGATGAACTTCAGTTAGAATAAGAATAACCATCAGTATAAGATAGGAATGATACAAGAATAACCATTCACATCCATTGTCTTTTCGCTCCACTATGATGGTATTGGAGGTGTAACCCAGCATTATCTCATTTACTATTTTCAATAGGACCTGTAAGAAATGTCTTATTTTATCCCCACTTTATGATGAGGAAACTTAGGTTTTGAGAGGTTAAATACTTTTTTTTTTTAATATTTATTTATTTATTTTAGTTATCGGCAGACACAACATCTTTGTTGGTATGTGGTGCTGAGGATCGAACCCGGGCCGCACGCATGCCAGACGAGCGCTCTACCGCTTGAGCCACATCCCCAGCCCAGAGGTTAAATACTTGACCAAGAAAACCCACACTGTATGTTGCAAACATATGGTGAGATTTAAAAATCACTGTGCTCTAGTATTATTGGGTAAACTAAATGGCAAATTTGGTAAACTATAATTAGCTAATTGCACCTAGAAAGCTAGGTCAGTGAGAATAAGTGGTGAAGCTAAAATGATGGAAACTGCCATATGAAGGCATATACACATTACTGATTTTGCCTTTAACATTTTCTACTTACAATAATCAATATTAATCATATGTGAAATCCATAATGCAAACCAGTAATTTTTCAGACATCTGATAAAGTGTTACATTCTGTTAGAAAACCATCTTACCTTTATGACTATTCATATCATCAATCAGTAGAAAAATAGGCAACAACCCCCCCAAAAAAACAGAAATCAATATAAGATACTAAAATTTTTAAGAAAAGGTTTTTAAAATTTACTATAAAAGCCTTTTTAAAGAGTTGTCAAATAATTGAAAATGAATATCATATTAATCCAGTTATCTCAAAAGAATTTCATTATAGGAAAACTATCTGTTACGATTTAGATGTGAAGTGTTCCCCAAAAGCTCACATGTGAGACAATGCAAGAAGCTTTGGAGGAGAAATGATTGGGAAACATCCTGAACCTAATCAGTTAATCAATTCCTGATGGGATTAACTGAGTTGTGGCTGGAGGGAGTGGCGCTGGGGAAAGTGATCCATTAGGGGTGTAGCTATGGGGTAAATATTTTGGATCTGGAGAGTAAAATCTCTCTCAGCTTCCAGATCACCATGTGAGCTGCTTCCCTCAAACCACACTCTTCCATCATGAGATTCAGCCTCACCTGGAGCCCCTGGGGAATGCAGCTGGCCTTCTATGAACTAAGACCTCTGAAACAGTGAGCTTTTATATAAACTTTTCCTCCTCTAATATTGTTCTTGTTGGTTGTTGTAGTCACGGCAGTGAAAAAGCTGACCAAAACACTATCTGATATAATCAAGACATAACCTGTAAACAAAATTACTAGCTACTTTAAAAATAAAAATTCAGTTTATCTGTAAGTACTGACATGCTTAAAAATGATAAGAATCTTATTAATTAAAAATTAATAAGATTAATTAATAAGAATGAATTAGATATCCATCCAAAATAAACTTTTTGATATCCTAAATTAAAATGACCTTATTTAGGAAACATATAATCATTTAGATAATCACACTTCTTGCTTACCTTACTTCTCCTGAAGTCAAAAATTTGATGTGTGTCTAACAATCTTTATTTTGCATATATAAATTGAGAAGTATTAACTCAGGATAAAGAAATTTATGTTTAAAGCTACTCAGAACTTTAGAAAGTAAGCTAATCAAAAAATTTCAGAAAAACCTGTCTGGGCACACACCTGTAATGTCAGCAACTCTGGAGGCTGAGGCAGGAGGATTACAAGTTTGAGGCCTGCCATAGCTAATTTGAGATTCTGTCTCAAATTTAAAAATAAAAAGAACTGGGGATATAGCTCAGTGGTAGAGTACTCCGAAGATAAATCCCCAGTACACACACAAAAAAAATAATTTTAGAAAACCTTAACAGCACATAAAACACAGTGATGATAAAATGATAATGATAGCTCAAATTTTTAAGTGCTTACTATGTGCTGGGCATGTGCTTAGTACTTACACACTATATAGCATTCAATACCATGATAAGTAGTAAATCCTACTAATACTGATTATTTTATAACTGTGATACAAAAAAGTAATTTAATACAAAACCACTGTGACTTACCAGATTCCAAGGCCCAAATCTTAACTATAGGCAAAATGAAGAGCTTTTTCTTTAAAAGAAGCTAAACTACTTTAGGAAGTAGTCAGTGCTTCCAACAGTCCACAATACTCCCATTAAAAAACTTCGTATAATAATCATGCTCTTGGGGCTGGGGATGTGGCTCAAGCAGTATCGCGCTCGCCTGGCATGTGCGGGGCACGGGGTTCGATCCTCAGCACCACAGAAAAATAAAGATGTTGTTCCACCGAAAAACAAAAAATAAATATTAAAAAATGTTCTCTCTCAAAAAAAAAAAAATCATGCTCTTTTGCCCTATCTTTTCCTGGTTATAATTTTTTGTATCAATACTTAATAATTTTACCCAGGCCCACTTTACCACTGAGCTATATCCCCAAACCTTTTTATGTGTTATTTCTTTTTTAATCTTGTTTTTAGTTGTACATGGACACAATACCTTTACTTTACGTATGTATGTATGTATTTATTTTTATGCAGTGCTGAGGATAGAAACCTCCTACGTGCTAGGCAAGCACTCCACCCTGAGCTACCACTGTAGCCCTTATATTTTATTTTGAAACAGGATCTCGCTAAATTAAGTTCTCATTAAGTTGCTGAGGCTGGCTTCAAACTTGCAATCCTCCTACCTCAGCTTCCCAAGTTGCTGGTATTATAGGCATGTGCCATTGAGTCTAGCTAATCTAAGTTCTTATGTATTATTAATTTTATATTATTGAGTAGTTACAGTTCAATTAAACAAATTTATACTGTTCATCAATTTTGTGTCAGTTTTATAAGTGATATACACCCCAAAACTTATAAATCAACAAATGTTACTGACCACAAAAAATAACATTTTTATCATAAATACTTTGAAGTCTCTTGAATAAAGTAGTTCTTCATTCAATAAATGTTAAGAGCCTATTATATGTCAGAGACTTTTCTAGATACCTGGAAAATGGTAGACAAGGACAGAAAATTTCTGCTCCTAGTGGAAGATAGCCACAAACGAACAGAAAAATGATAAGGCAATAAGAACCATGAAGAAAACTAAAAGGGACACAGAATGATGGATAAGCATGGGATTATTTTTGCTAGAAGTATCAAGGAAAAAATTTATAGGAAAATAAATTTTGAACAAAAGCTTGTATGCAGCTAAGAAAGAAGCCATCAAGGGAAGAATACACCATACACAGGAGTATGCAAGAAATGACAAACAGCCTGTGTGATTAAAACTGAGTGATTGAAGGGGAGAAGAGGTGTGAATGACATCAAGAGCTAGGGTCCAGAGTTTGTACTAAGATCTTAGGATATCCTATGATATATTCTCTATTGTTAAATGAAGAAAAGTCCAGATTATGAAGAGAAAGAATCCTGAAATATGTTGGCAAATATATACAGTAATGATTTTTCTATTCTTTCTCCCAAAAGGAGTTACAATCATTTACTCTAATACACCAAGGAATGGGAAAATGAACATTTTGAGGTATGCTGGATTCAGTGGCCAAGTGGATAATAATACTTGATTGACCTAAAGCATCATGGATCTTGTTTGAGTGAGGCCACATGGATACTAAGTAATAAGTAGATTCCTGACCAAGGTTGAACAGTCCATTGGTCCAACAGGCCCATGACCCACCTACAGACCATTTTCCCAATCTCCAAATGTATAACAGGAATAGATATATTGGATGGCTGATGCAACTCTAACAGTGTGTACTTGGTCTATACAGTAAGAGTTACGATAGTGAGGAAGCCAAAGTCAAAGTCCATAACACTGTCTCTCTCCAGCAAAAGTAGTTAATTAAATTGTCCTGCAGAAATTAATGCTACCCTTAAGGATCTGATGCACAAATTAACACATTTTTCTTAAAGGACCAGAGAGTAAATACTTTTAAGATTGTGGACCACAGTGTCTGTTACAATCATTAATCTCTGCCATGGTGGTATAAATGCAATCATAGTCAATACATAAACAAACACGCATGAATATGTCCCATTACCACTTTACAAGGAAAGAGGTTCCTGGGAAGATAGTGGGATAGGAAACAAGAGAAATATGTTTCCATACATAGACAAGAAATATACTGTCAGAATCTGTCTGGTGCTATTTTAGAACTCTGGAGGAGACTATTGAAGGCTTATAACTTCCCAAGAGAAAGTTTAGACAGCAAAATATGGTTAATTTCTGTCAATTTGGCTTCTTGGCACAGTAGCAATTGCCCAAGCTCCACCTCCAGGCCCTTGGGAGATAGCTGTGCATTTACTGCTAAACAACCCACACTCAGTTGCAGAAGCCAGAGTGGACACAAAAAACCATCCAATCTCTGACTATAGCTTCTGATCAAAGAGGTATACAAGAGTTTGTGGCCATTATTTTTGTTACACCTCTGCACACTTCTGCAAGCCCTTCTCCCACGGGATGGAGTGACTTCCAGAGGATTTAAATGGCTGGCACTCTTTTTAAAATTCCTTTCTTCATTTTTCTCTTTCTCTCCTTTGTGGAGTCAGACATAGTCACAAGGCAGCCATGGGTTGCGTGTGTAAGCTGTGGGCATTTTGAGAACATGAGCGGACTGGGCTGACGCTGCTGCTCTGTTTGGGCTGTGCACGTATGTGTCCTTTTGGCTCGCTCTGCCTTTTGATCCCACACAGCACCTGAGATGGGTGTGACTTGCCAAGATGTCAATCATTCTACTGACCACAAAAAATCATTCTACTGACCACAAAGCTAGACTCAACCCCCTGAAACCTGACCCTTTGCCTTATTTGGAAAGAACATTCCATCAAACCCTCCCTTTGTATGCCCCCTATAAAAAATAAAGAATCCCCATGCAAGCTCTCTCTTTCCAACAGACCCCTAAGGTTGAGAGCTGTCACTTGACCCTAAGAAAAAGGTACTCTCTGTGTCTGTGTGTAATTATTTCATGCTAACCCAAACTGACCTGGAGTGACCCTGAATAATTTAGTCATGTTGCAGCAAGACATTAAGGACCAAGACATTCAAAAACAACCACACTTACAGGGGAAATTAGAAAATGTTCCCAGGGAAAAGTACATGAAGAGAAAATCTAAGAAGACCTTAAGTTTTTCTCAGGCTGACCCTCATAAGCTACAATAATTAAAACAAACAAACAAAAACAACTAGGTAACAAGGACTAGCAAAACTGGGAAAGGTGAGGACTGTTATTTCCAGAGTTGTTAGACTATTAGATTCAAATGTCCAAAAAAAATAAATTAAAAAAAAAATAAATAAATAAATAAAATAAATAACATAAAAAACAAAAAAAATTAAAAAAAAATAGATTCAAATGTCCAGTTTTAAACAAAATAATCACAAGGCATACAAAGTAATAGAAAAACAAGGACTTTTCAAAGAAAAAAGATATCAACAGATACTGTCCTTGAGAAAGACCCAAACTCTGAAACAATTGTCTTAAAGATATTCAAGGAAATGAGGACAAATGTGGAGAAAGTAAAAAAATGATACATAAACAAAATCCCCATAGATTAACAAAAACAAAAACTAAAAAGAAATTCTGAGGCTAAAGAGTATAACTGAAATGAAAAATTAAGTAGAGGGACCCAAAGCCAGATTTCAGCAAGCAAAGGAAAGAATCAGGGAACCTGAAGATAGTACAATGGAAATTACTGAGTCTGAGAAACAAAAAGAAAAAAAGACTGAAGAAAAGTGAACAGACCCCATCAAGTGGACCTATATACACATTGTGGAAGTTTCAGGAGAAGGAATGAAGAACGGGGTCAAGAAAATATTTGAAGTAATAATGGCTGAAGATTTCTCAACTAAAAGACATTAATATAAACACACAAGAAGTTTAATGAACTATATAAGATGAAATCATAGAGATCCACATCAAGACAGATTACAATCAATCTTTCAAAAGAAAAAAGGTGGCACACACCTGTAATTCCAGCAACTTAGGAGGCTGAAACAGTAGGATAATAAGGCCAGCCTCAGCAATTTAGTGAGTGCCTAAGCAACTTGGCAAGAGTCTGTCTCAAAAGAAAAAAATTTTAAAAAGGGCTAGGATGTAGCTCAGTGGTAAAGTGCCTCTTGGTTCAATCCCTAATACCAAAAAAAAAAAAAAAGAAGAAGAAGAAGAAGAAGAACACCACTCAGGAAAGCAGCACAAAAGAAGTGACTTGTCATATAATAGGGATCCTCTATAAGATTATCAGCAGGTTTCTCTTCAGAAACATTCAAGGCTAGAGGGTTAATAAATTCAAAGTGCTAAAAGAAAAAAAGAAAGTGAAACATGAATCCTATATTCACAAAAATCATATTTCAAAAGCAAGGGAGAAATTAAGGTATTCACAGAAAAAAAAGCTGAGAAAATTCATTATCATTAGACCTACCTTACAAGACATGTTCAAGGAAGTAGTACAGGGTAAAATGAATGTACACTATACAGTAACTCAAAGCCATATCATGAAATAAAGATCTTAATAAAGGGAAATAAACAGGCAATTATAAAAGCTAATATTGTAACAATGGTTTTTAACTATACTTTCCCCCCTACATTATTTAAGAGAATAACTCTTAAAAATTATTAGTCTAAAAGCTAGTAGTACTGAAACTTTGTTTTCTAACTCCAGATTTTGTACATGATTTAAAATGATAATGTATTTTTAAAAACTATCAGTTTGTGCTATGGAGCATACAATGTATGAAGATGAAACTTAGTGCTATCAACAAGCAAAAGAATTGGAATGGAGCAGAAGAGCAGTTTTACAAGTTATTAAAGTTAAGCTGTTATAAATTCAAGTTAGAGTGTTATAAATTAAGTTATGGTATTAGGGTGTTATAATACAATCCCCATGGTAACAACAAAAGGAAATAAGAAAGGAATTTAAATGTTCACTACAAAAAAAAAATAAAATAAAATAAAGAAAGAACTAAACACAAAAGAACAAAGTAATGCAAGAAATAAAGTATAAACATTTGGCTTCTTGGCACAGCAACTGCCCAAGCTCCATCTCCAAGCCCTTGGGAGACAGCTATGCATTTACTGCTAAACAACCCACACTCAGTTGCAGAAGCCAGAGTGGACACAAAAAACATCATCCAATCTCTGACTATAGCTTCTGATCAAAGAGGTACACAGAGCTTGGTGGCCATCATTTTTGTTACACCTCTACACACTTCTGCAAGCCCTTCTCCCATGGGATGTAATGCACCCAATAAGAGACCATCCAAATATATGGCCAACTATCAGAACTAAATGGACATACAGTCCTAGAACAATAGAGACTTCAAAACCTAACTCTGAAGAATGGATAGAACAAGAGACAGACAATAAATAAGAAAACAGAAGACTTAACATAGTAAAATAACTAGATCTATGTTGAAGATATAGCTGAAGCAGCAGTTCAGAAGCGGTACTCTACAAAGTTGAAGCACTATCTTCCAAGATATAGTGTAAATTCTCACCTTAAAAACCTTTATATGATGTTGTGTCCCCTACAGGAAAAACACATGAGTCAGAAACAAGGAGTAAAAGCAGAAATGGCCTTACTTATCATGATGCCTAACTTGTGCATACTCTCCCTGCAACTTTTGAAGTCTGTAATGAAAGAGATGTTGGTCAACCGAAGGGGAACATTTTTGTGTAGGCACATATAAAAGTCCCTTTAACCTAAAACTACCAATACTTCCTGGTCACAGTGGCCACTTATATCCAGGGAATAAAAGGTAAAAAGAATGACTATCTTTGGTAAGGACAACTGACCTTGAACATCATGAGGCAATGCTACTATTACATAGCAGGGGCAAAGAACAGTATGCCTGACACACAAGAGATCTTGGGAGATCAACTCCACAATCAACTCTTGAAAATACACAGATAAACACTGCAACTAGCTGAAGGTAAGGTACAATTAGAATGGATAGTACAGGAGGGAGACAGTATCAACTTCAACCCTGAGGGCAGTTATAGGACTGGGAGCCATAATTCATTCCACTAATATTCTAATTTTCCTCTAAGATGAAACCCAACTTACTATAGTTAAGTAAAAACAAAAATTACCAAAACTGATACAAACTATGCACTAAGATACTATCACATTAAATTGGCCTTTACATACTAGGTTACTGCCATGATGTGTCAAACTGTTTTTACTTCTTTGTAAATGTTACCAACTGTAAGATAAAACATGGTGTTTGTGGTCATTCCCACTGAAAATCTCTTGGACATCAATTCTTTGGACAAGAACATAAATTCCTAATTTAATATAGTTTCTGAGAAAATTTCAACTAACTTTTTATATTTTCCTATAGTTATTCCCCAAAATACATCCAAAACAATGTGTTAGAACCACCCACAAACTCAAAGAACCTACAATATTTTCACCAGTCAAGGAAAAAGAATAAAACTTAGAGAATTTCAGAGAGGTGTTCTGTATCCCATTAAACCAAATGAACCATGGGTTCTAGTACTATCTATAAGGTATTTTCCCTTTATTAGGAATATTGTCAAAAACTCTTCAGTTAGAACTTCCCTATGCAATTCCTACATTACCAAGTTCACACACACACACACACACACACACACACATATATGTCATAAGGTTCTTATCTTGCTCTACCTACCTCAATTTTTCTGTACCCTAATATAAACAGCCATACTTCCAACAGCCTATTCCAGTATACTCTTCAAATACATGCTATTCCTGCTTCGTAGCCTATGATCACAAAACTCACCCTACAGAATACCTTTTCTCCTCCAACAAATCCAAACACCACTTGCTACTGGCTTGAGTATATTCACCCAAAAGCATGTATTAAAAATTAATGTGTTGTGACTCATAACGGGTCCAGGGTAGTGGGTGGAGGATCACCAGATTGGACAGCAGGGGAATGGAGAAGTAAGGACAGATGGGAATAGAAAAGACAGTGGAATGAATCAGACATAACTTTCCTATGTGAACATGAATACACAACCAGTGTAACTCCACATCATGTACAACCACAAGAATGGGAAGTTATACTACCTGTATGTATATCAAAATACATTATATGGTCATGTATAACTAAAGTGTCCCTGAAGTTTGATCATTTCTAAGGCCAGTAGCTACAATGGTTCTCCCACACCTGGAGGCTGATGAATAATGAGCACCATTAAGGCTTATTTCAAATGTAAAAAAACCTTGAGATAATGTACTAAATTGTTCAGAAGGTTGTTTTCTTAGTGCCTGCTGGAATACTACAGGATTTTCTTTAGCCAACATTGCCGGAGTTCCTGCCTTCGTCCCAGTGCCGGTGAAAACGAGGGTGGAAGAATTTCCAGTGTTGCTGAGAACCGGACGAGACTTCGGATCAAGCTAGCTGCCTGCAGAACTTACCTGGACTGTGATTTAAGCTAGCTGCCTGCAGAACTTACCCGGACTGTGATTTACCTGGACTGTGAGTTAATCTATTGAGACACTGCTTTACCTGGACTGAGACAACAAACTGTAATCTACAACAAATTGTAACTCGGTATCTTTGCTAACGGTGTCATTGCTGGTATAATTTTTCCAAGGGCTTCTTGCATGGAGCCATCAATTGGCTTGGTATTGTGGCATTTTGTATCCTCCCCTTCAGCTTGTAGCAGATTATTTGTGGTGTTTGTGTAAAAACCACTATGGTCGTTATTTAAATTAAACAAAAGGGGGAAATGTTAGGGTCTGTAAACAAGTCAGGATGGCGCCTGGCATTTTGCCAGGGGGAGTGGTTTGTGAGGTGACGCCAGTGAGCCATTAAGTGTGGAGATTCCTTATTGGTTGACTGCTGTATCTAGTTTATGTTAATTAAGATAAGCTGTGTGGAATGGATATATACCCCTCCGGTCCTACAATAAACGGCTCCTACTCCTGCTGTATCAATCTACACAAGTTGCTCGTTACCCTCCGGTTATTTTGCTGCAGCCGGACTGCGACAAAAAAATAAAATAAAATAAATTAATTCCACAACGTAGGTGTTGGGGGGTTCCAGCTCAATGGGAGATGACAAAAATTTCATAACTAGATTAATGCCAATTAAAAGGGGCTGAGACTGAGTTCCTTGCATCAAGGGTATCCTCACTCTCCCACTGTCCCCTCCACCTCTTGCTTTCTACCATGGGATGCTGTAGCTAAAAGACCCCCTAGAACTCAAATGATTCTAGCACCTTGATATTGAATTCCTCAACCCCCGCCTAAACTATGTGAAATAAATTTATTTTCCTTATAAATAACCCATTCTGTGGTGTTCTGGACAATAATACAAAAGAGACAAGGATACCACTGTACCATTACTCCAAACCTGGTTCACTTCTTCCTTAAAGAGTTCCTTCTCTACATAATCTCTACCGATTTCTCCCCACTATGAACTTTCAAAGTTCATATCCCTATGCAGAGCAATATATCCCTAATTGTCACTTATTGTTTTATAATAATTTATGTAAGTTTCACACTTTTCTCCACACTTTAATTGAAAATCAGGGCAGGCTATCCTAGGTTGCTCTTGCTTTCCAACTATGAAGAGACCAATGCTGCGCAAAACAAAATACTAACCAGCTGGGGATACGGCTGAATCCCTTGAAAAAATTCTTGAAACATCATGCCTTGATTCACATATCCAAAACCAAAAAGACAAGACCACCACCCATAACACAAAAATAAAAAATAGGCATTACATAGTGCTATTAAGCTGAGATTCTAACAGAAACCATATAGGAGTCTAATAATTCTAGTACTGAAAATAAATAAATTTGTCCTCTCCTTTTAGCCATATTTGATTTGATAATGAGATTCTTTGTGTTTCCTATAAGTCAATAAATAAATTATAATTATTGACTTGATTTTTTTTCATAAAACACTACTAAATCTTTTGTCTCAAGCCAGCAAAATTGATATTAAATTTTCCATGGAAAAAGAAAGATAAAGCATATTGAAACTAAAACAAACTTGGAAAAGTATCTGGGAAAACTACCTGCAACAGTACAAGATGAATAATTTTACTCTTTTTAAAATTAAAGGCTGAGCCGTCCATGGTGGCACAAGTCTGAAAGTAATCCCAGCAGCTCTGAAGACTCAGATAGGAAGATCTCAAGTTCAAAGCCAGCCTCAGCAAAAGCAAGGTTCTAAGCAACTCAGTGAGACCCTGTCTCTAAAAATACAAAATAGGGATGGAGATGTGGCTCAGGGGTTGAGTGTACCTGAGTTCAATCCCTGTGTCCCCGCCCCAAAACAATAAATAAAATAAAGGCTATTTTAAAATGTGATCCTGAAGGAAATGTTGATTCTTTAAACTGAGATAATTAGCCAATAAGTCTTCATATTATTAGAACTATTTTGAAGATGATCTCAATATGTACTTTAGAATATTCTTCTTTCATTCTCTGAAGTAAAATATTTTTCCCAGAGAAAATATCTAATTTCTGACAATAAATATCTGATTTCTATGCCTCAGAGATAATAGTATGTTATAGTACCTTGCATAAGATTCAGGAAATAACAGAATTAAATTTCAAAATTTTTTTTAAAAAGAGAGAGAGAGAATGAATTTTTTTTTTTTTTTTTTGTAGATGGACACAACACAATGCCTTTATTTTTATGTGGTGCTGAGAATCGAACCCAGGTCCTGCCTGTGCTAGGCGAGCGCTCTACCGCTGAGCCACAATCCCAGCCCAAATTTCAAAATTTTTTAAAGCAAGAATGGCCTTTAGTTATCATCTTATTTTTAACATTTGAAGAAAATAAAGCAATGCAATTTGTCAAAGTACTAAACCAGCATTCTAACACAAAGTTTTTCTCACTTGGGGCTGGGAATGTGGCTCAAGCGGTAGTGCGCTCGCCTGGCATGTGTGCGGCCCGGGTTCGATCCTCAGCACCACATACAAAGAAAGATGTTGTGTCCGCCGAAAACTAAAAAGTAAATATTTAAAAAAAAAAATTCTCTCTCTCTCTCTCTCTGTCTCTCTCTCCCTCTCTCTTAAAAAAAAAAAGTTTTTCTCACTCTACTATGAGTGTTTTAAAATAAAAACTATGAATGATTATTTAGATCTGGGAATGAATGACATCTCTCAGTTCTATCTCCCAGTAGTTGTGTGGTTCTGGGCAAATTAACATCTTTATGTTCCAGTTTTCTATTTGTAAAGTGGGGAAAATTAAGTTTTTTAGCTCAGAAGGTTAATTTGAAGATTACCTTAAGTTGATAAAGTGCTTAGAAGTGGTTACTGAAAATGTCTAATAAAATCTACCATTAGTATTTCAAAAATCAAATGTATTTGCAAATTAAGACATTAAATATATTTACATGCACTTAATAATGCCTCTGGGATGAAATTAAACAAGTGAATTCAAGGATCATTAATCTCTTTGGATGTTCCTGTACAATACATTTTATTGTATCCAGAGTAAGCAAGTGTGTGTGTGTGTTGTGTATGTATGCATGTACATACGTGTATATACCTATATGCATATATATAAAACTATTCTCTCTTTTCATATTGCAATTCCAAGAAAAGAAAACAGCATCTGAAAAGTTAGGTCAGGTTTTCAAAATACTTTTTACATAAACTTTATTTTTTTTTTTTTTTTGGTACCAGAGATTGAACGGAGTACCTAACCACTGAGCCACATTCCCAGCCCTACTTAGTATTTTATTTAGACAGGGTCTCACTGAGTTGCTTAACACCTCACTGTTGCTGAGGCTGGCTCTGAACTCATGATTCTCCTGTCTCAGCTTCCCTGCTAGGATTATAGGCCTACACTCGGCTTACATAAATTTTTAACAATAAAAACTTAAAAAAAAAAATGCCACTTAACTAGCTAGAATTTTCAATTAATTTGTGTGTTTTTATTTGTTTATAGAGTACTATATAAAACTGCAATCCACTATTAAGAGAACAGGGCAAATCAATTTTAAATCTAACAAATACACACACACACACACACACACACACACACATCTATCCAATTTCCTGAGAACCCGGAGGAGTCAGTATTTTTACACTAATCACACACAAGTGCAGTCTAAAATCATCCTCAATTTGAGGACTGTTCTTCCAGAAGTTCAGTTCCAAGTTGATTTGACTAGAGAACTCAAGGCATAACACTTAAACGTAAACCCATTACTCTTAATCATCTACCTCTGCTTCTACCATTCTTAATATTAAAAGTGGTTGAAGCCTATTAATGATGTAGTCTCTGTTCCAATTATTTATTGCTATGTAACAACCATCCCCATACTTAGTGACAAAAAAACAATAATATTTTGTTCACAAATCTGCAATTTGGGCAGGGCTCAGTAAGGAAACATAGCTGAGGCTATGTGACATCAGCTGAGGCTGCTCAACTTGGGATGGCAAAATTGGTATTTACTGTCAGCTGGGAGTTCAGCCAGAGTTGAGGGCCAAGGGCCTTGGTTCTTTGAAAGGGCTGCTTTGGCTTTTACTTGGAACAGCTGCTAGATTTCAAAAGAGTATTAAAAGAGAACCAGGATACCACCTTGGAAAACACTATGTAGTATCACTTCTACTGGCCAGGTTCAAGAAATAAATACCCTTCTTCTCTAGGAGATGAGTGTCAGTCACACTGTAGGATTGCGGATCTTGTTGGGCATCCAGTCTCGTTTTTTAATTCTCTCCTAGCATAATCTCCTATCTTTTGTATCGTTTTCTTCTCAGTCTACTACTACTACTACTTAATTTTAAAAATTAAATTGAGAATGTTTTAATTGAGATTCATCTAAGTAAAATAACTCTCTAGGTAGAAACTATTTTTCCCTACTTTACAAACACAAAAACTGAGGCACAAAGATGTTAGGTAACTTGCCCAAGACCACATAACTACTAAAAAGTAGAACTAAGAGATGTCATTCATTCCCAGGTCTAAATAACCATCCAATTAAAATAGTAATTCCTAAACTCCTAACTAGCTATGCCCTCTTTTCGAGTAACCAATTCATATTTACAATTGCCTTCTGGACTTCTTCACCAAAATACTTTAATAAAAACTCAAATTTAAAATATATATATATATATATCTGTCTC
>NW_026000229.1:51801130-51804171 GCF_001458135.2 Marmota marmota marmota
TACCCCTGAAGGGTTCTTCCAATTTCTGTGTCACAAGTTAGTACATCATCAACCACCTATTTTCCAAAGTTCATAAACTTGGAATTAACTCCTCATTAACGGAACTCTTGATTCTTCCTCCAACACATCTTTCCAGATTTCTTGGCTTCTGTGTTTCCATTAAATTATGCTAAAATTTTCCCTGCCTTGATTAATCAATCAACAGACAATTGTGAAATAATTACCAAATGACAAGAACTAAGGCAGACTGCCCATGACCCCTGTTTTCCTAGCTAAAAATCTCTTATCCATTGAAGGCCATTCTTCACATGCACATTAAGATTCCCTGCCTCCCCCGACATCCCCTTTTTAAAAAAGCATATCAGGCCAGGCACAGCGGCACACACCTATAATCCCAGCACTCTGGTAGGTTGAGACAGGAAGATTACAAATTCAGGCCTGCATCAGCAATTTAGGGTGATCCTATTTCAAAATAAAAAGTGCTGGAAGGGTTAGGGATGTAGGTCAGTGGTAAACTGCCCCTGGGTTCAATCCCTAGTACTGAAGAAAAGGAGATGGGTGGGGGGAGGGGAGTCAGCTCAGCCCCTTAATATGGTCTACAAAAAGCTTTCTCAAATCTTCCTCAAACCCCCATGGTCTCAATTTCAATATCTTACTATGAACCACCAGCCACAACACTCCCTATTTCTAAACCATGCACAGACACACCTTGTTTCATCTCAATATTCCCTAAACACACACCCCCTTACAAATTGGAGTTAGCGTCTGTGTCTGCCCTGAAATGTCATTACTATATGAAAGCATTCCTAATCATCCCAGGAAAAGATCCTGGACTCCACTGCACCATATTAACACATTTTTCTACCCCAACTATAATTTTAACTCACCATCTTTTTTCTTTTCTACTCTTTTCTTTTTTGTTGGGGTCGGGGTGGGAGTTGTACTAGGGATTGAACCCAGAGGCACTTTACCACTCCAGTCATTATTTATGTGTAGAACACATAATGAATCCAAACCAGAGGAATCTTGTTCAGAAAGTTCATCCTGAGGTGATCATTTAAAAAGACTACAGATGATACCTTCAGAAAGATCTGTCAACAAGGGTTGAAACTGGGAGATTTCTATGATATACATTATAACAATAAATGAATCATCTATTAATAAATCATTTCTGCCAACTGAGGAAATATCCTGCAGTTTGATTTTGTTGCATAACGTTGTCTTTGTTTAAAAGGGAAAAGTCAGAGATTTTTTTTTAAAAGCACAGTTAACAGTTTAATGTTGTTTCCTTTTATAATCTCTTCAATGTGGAAAATGAAAGCACAATTCTATTTAACAGTACATGAAAACCAGGATGCATAAAAACAAAATATCCTTGACTACATCCTGCCCTGTTTTCCACAGTTCCCCAGTTGTGACTAAGAAAGGGAAGCAGGAGAAAAAGACACTCCCTGATTTATTCTGCAACCTAGATCAACGGTAGTAACAGCAGGAAATGGCAGAAGTGACTGAGGATTTTTTCTTTCTTCTCCCTCTAAAATCTTAAGAGGTCAACTTTTCACTTGAAAATGAAAACTTCCTCAACAGCAGAGTCCACTATAGAGCTAGACTCATAGGCATCCAGGAAAAGATAAATACACTTCTTAATTACATTTAACTAATAATTATAACTATTATTACAACATGCCTTTGATTTTGATGATGCAACAGCTACATATATCCAGGGAAAAGTCACTTGAGTTAAGACCTATAAATATGTTTAAGTTTGGTCTAAGAACCCTCTGGTCAGAGGTTCTGTCTCTGTCACCACCACTAAATCTCACCAGCTACCATTTAACTGGAGACAATAAGATAAGGTAAACCCTAATTTGGCTTAACTACTTTACTAAATGGCAAGACCCTAGAGAACAAAATATATATTTCACCACAACCCCCTTTTTTCCCCCTGGGGAAAAAGGTAGTACCCAAATATATTTTCAAGTAAGTTACGGAACTCATGTGGTCACTCATCTAAAGAAAAGATATTTAAAATATGTCCAAGACACAACTGAGAATGTCAAGGAGGATCCATTAATTCAAAAGTGTCTTATGAACTGTACGACAATATAACAGATTTTTGTTAACAGCTGGTTTGTCACAAAATACATTAATTAAAAATCTCACACCTTCACAAAATTTTGTAAGATGTGAAAAAGAAAACAAGTAACTACAGAACTACCTAGTATTCTGCCCAGGTACACAGTAAAAGTTCTCAGCAAGAATGTCTCCTTGCTCTGGTGTCAAAAAGCAGATGGCACAATTTTATAATTGGACAAACTGATGTAATGTATCCAACAATTAAATTTGAGAAGGCACAATTAATACTTCTTAAATCTCATCTAATTATAATGCTTCACTCAAAATTTGCTGTTTTATTACAATTCATTATAATATTATGTCATCCCCCTCAAAAAAAGCGTTATCTATGCAAGGGACGACTGAAGGCCAAGACATAATACTCACAAAAGTAATAATGAAAAGTTCCAATTGTAACAAAAACTGTGTCATCTAAATTTTAAGCCACACAAACTGCTGAATCTCAGGTAGAAAAGGGATACAATTTTCCCTGATGAGAAATTCTCAATTGTGAATGGCATTGTGCTCTACTGCTTATACTTCTGTAACTCAATAAAGAATACACACCAAATAAGGGTCTTTCCTTTCTTTTCACGCATATCTCCGCTTTCTTTCACACAAGGAAATATTTTATATGTTTCATTGTTTCGTGGTTCAGTTGCGGCTTTCTTATCCTTTCAAACAAGACACACTTTTACACTGGACTTCAAAAAGTTAAATTTTCAGGCTTAGGAGACTGAATATATTCAAGGAAATACATTAGAATGCACACTGTCAAGCGCACGTTCACGATGCTCCAGCTCGCAGTTAGGTGGTTTTTATAACACCCTTAAATTTCCTAAGATTCCAACACATAATCATTTCAGTTTTGATTCCCTTCAGTTGTAGGCTAAACAGGCCTTTACTGTCCTAAAAAAAAAAAAAAA
>NW_026000229.1:51804870-51896502 GCF_001458135.2 Marmota marmota marmota
ACGCGGGACCCACCTCGAACAGCTCGGCTGTCGTGGCCATCCCGGCCGGCTGAGAGGCTCGCCCGGCGCTGGATGCCGTCTCCTCTTCACATGCTGCGCCTCAGCGGCGCCGCGCACAGTTCCCTGCTTGGCTGGTCAGCTCCAACTCCGAGCCGCCGCGGGCTTCCCCAGTCCTTACAGAACCCAGGCTGAGCGAGAGAACGGCCATGAAGCGGAGCCGCAGACGCCTGTCAGCTGCCTCCCGGAGCCGCCCGCGCCGCTCCCATTGTCACCGCCTCATACGCCGGAAGTGGAGCTGCGCGCGCCCGAAAGGAATCGGGAGGGGCAGGCGAGGGAAGCTAGCGGCTGGCGAACCGGAGAGAGGCTGGGTGCTTGGGCAAGTGAGGAACCTTGATCCTTGCGGGCCACCATCCCGGAAGTGGAAATTAGAGGAAGAAAATACTGGGTTTGCTGGGGATACGTTTCTCAAGATTCTAGGTGCGGATTTTTAGAACTTTTTGTGATATGCTTTGACCAGGATAGAATCAGAGATTTTTTTCGCCTCCCTTGAAAGAGCCAGCATCTCTAGTGAGTTCGTGTGTGGCGCAGGGCGAATCTCGGGACTTCAATTAAGAATCCCGCGGAGAAAGCCGGTCTGCGCTGTTCCTTGGTGGCGACTTTGGTAAGGAGCTGAGCTTATGCTTTAGTGGCTTACTATGGCCCAGCGGGCAGTGTGGCTTATACGCCACGAACCAGGAACTCCACTTTGTGGCACCGTGAGATTCTCCAGGTAAATGCAAATCTGAATCACCAGGAATGATCAATCGAAGATTCATTGATGTAGCATTGTTTTGTGATGCATTGTATCCCAGGTCTGCCACGAATGATCTTGGTCAAGTTACTTAACCTCTGTTTTGCCTATTAAGTGAATATTTTATACTGTTGTAAAAATAAAACGAATTGTTGCCTGACAGATTATTACATGCGTTTTCTAGTATAAGTATTATTGCATCTTAAAATTAACTCCATCTGCTTAGGCTTGATACAGAGATGATAAAGGAAAAAGGAAAAAAACACGTTTTAAAAGTTTCGACTCTCATTGATAAAATCAAGGACATTTTAACTCATAAAAAATCCTTGCTAAGCAGTATGACTTATTTTCATCTTTTTTTGTGTCATTACTAAACACATTGCTAGTTCCGGTTGATGAAGAAAAGGAAGTATGAAAAATTGCATTCACTTTTTTCTTAGATCGTGTAAGCGATCTGGTCCCACTTTTACAACTCTCCATATTTTATCAAGATAGTTTTATGAAGAGAACTGTATACAATAATTCATTGTAAAATGTTAGGGAAAGTAATCTGTTTCACCTTTTATTCTCGGTGACCACTTAGAGTTCTTTTTTGCTATTTATTCATTCTTCCATCTATAGTGACATAGCCTGATGGAAATGAGATTGAGCCAGATAAAGAAGGATGTAATTTTAAAGTAATTGGCAATGTAGATATGAGACATTGCTTTTGCAGCCTAAACAATTTTTGTTACTGAGGGCATCAGAGTTGGAGCTTACCATTTTCTTTCAGAACACTTGGCTTACATTTATTGTTGTTGGACCTCAAACACAAGAAATTAGTATTATTCTTTGGTCCATGGTTCATCAGCCTCATTATTCATCCAGGATATCTGCATTTTACTAATATATTCCCTTTGGTTACCTGTTTCTAACTGCCATTCTCCTGTTCCAGCAGGTAACTCTTACATGTTCTGTATTATCCTTTTGTTTATATGTATTTGTCAAATTATATAATTAATTGTGCTTTAGATTTCCATTTGTTGCATTTGTCAGACTTCCCAGTGCTGTTAGAAACATCATATTACTTTGTGTTCATTTAGAGCTGCGCTATCCTATAGAATTTTTCTACTATTGATGGAAAGGGGAAATGTTCTAAACCTGAGTTGGCTAATATAGCCACATGCATGTGTAGGTATTGAGCTTTTGAACTGTGGCTGATCTGAGAAACTCACTTGTTAATTTTGCTTAGTTTTAATATAAGTTTAAATAACTTCATGTGTTTAGTGTCTCTATTGTACCCTAGATCTAGGCTGTTGCTTCTACTTGCTCTGTAGTACTCCATGATTTACCTCCACATTTTACCTATCTCCTTTCCCTAGTGATAATCTACAAAGTGGCTTCCAATTCATAGCCATCTGAACAATTCTCAAGTAGACATCATCAAACAGGTCCATAGTGCATATATATGCTGATTTTGAATAAATATTTCCAAATAATTAATTTGCTTCTCAAAATGCTAATTGCACCCATCGAGACTCACCAATGATTAGTGAGGGTTCCTGTATCTGTTCTTTCTTGACACTTATTCTAATTGATTGACATTTCTCTGTGTAGCAATAAAGGTTAGTCCTTTGGGTTTCCTCTTCTGTGAATAGCCTCATATATATGCCCGTCCTTGTTTTCCTTTGAAAGTTACTGTTTTTTTCTGTTGATTTGTAGGAGTTTGCTATGTATTCTTGATACTAATTCATGTCATTGTTAGTATAGATTTTTAAATTTATCTTTTGTCAATTTAATGTTGTTCTTGGTTAAACAGATCACTAATTTTAATGCAATTGGAGTAGTAAGCTCCTCAGGAATTTATTGAACTATTTCTCTACCCTTATTTCCCAAAGATATCATTCCACATTATCTCCTCTGAATTTTGCAATTTTATCTCTTATATTTAGAAGTTTAATCCATCTGTAGAACATCTTTAGAGATGGCAGGAATCCCATTTTATTTCTTTCTTATCATGGACCAGTTTTCCTAACATCTTCAAAGCAGTATATCTTTTATTTGTTGAGTGATGAAATTACTAATAATAGTTATTATGTTCCCCCATAAAAACATTGGTCTATCTCAGTTCTTTTTGTCTTTCTTGTACCAGTACCATACTGTTTTTATGTCTGTGGCTTTGTAGTGTATTTTAATATAGAAGTGAAAGTTTTTATTGCTTAAGAAAATATGTTCCTTGAAGAAGTCATGCAAAAAATGTTTTCTCAGTGTGCTCAGAATACTATTTTAGAAGAAACCTCAGATATATTTGATTGAGCTTCTCAACAATTCCATGGAAGCAGCAAAGTGACCAAATAATACATCTATGACTTTAGTTCTCTATTATTTGAATGAATTGGTAACGTTTTATTATTCAGATTCCTGATCTGTTGGGATTACTGTTAGGACTAAAGAGATATGCTTTGGCATATTATTAATTAGTACAACAAAGGATAATAACTATTGTTTAAGATTTAATAAGAAAAGTGATTTTTCCTCTATCTAACCATTTATTTCCCACAGCAAAAATTAGTTTTGATTCTGGAAAGGTTTGCTGTCCAGATAATAATGGTATCAGCTTAAGTCTGGCTTCAGTTGCTATTGTATCCCTAATTTTAGGGCCAATTAAGGTTTGAGTCATGTTTTACAAATAGCTCAGAATAAATTTGAAATGACAGGTCAAGTAACCCAACAAAATATTTATTGAACACATAGAGAGACATGTATAAGATCCCATATTAACCATCTTTACATTCAGTCATGAAATTTTTACACTTAAAAACTTTGTCCTCTAGGTAAACAGAGAATAAGATGCATCACAAATGATATGCTGGCTGAATCTTCCCCTTCCTCAGTCAAGAAAATACATTATAATTTTAAAAAGTGAGGTTTGTTCATAAATGGTTAACTTTGAATGTAACTTATTTTTCTTTTAAAAATTATTAGCAACATCAGAATTTTATTAGTGGAAAAAACTTTTATGTAAGTATGTTTTTGACTCTTGATTAAAAACTGCTGATTTTTGTCATCCTTTTATTTTTCTTGCTGGATTGAACCCAGGGCCTCACACTAGCATGTGATCTTCCACTGAGCTACACCCCCAAGCCTCCCATTTATTTTATAAATAAGAAAATAGGCATAGGAAAGTTAGATGATTTACTCAAAAGTCAGTAGCTAACAGACAGCTTCATTCTAGACTTTGAAGTGGAGCAGGAAAGAACAGGGAAAAATACATTTTTTTAAACTAAGAAAATATGACTAACAGATTTCTATAAATGAGCAAAAACATCTTTTGTTCTGTTTCCTGAAAGAAGGAAAAAGAAAATAAATTACTAACTTACCATTTAACCCAGACATGCAAACCATAAAGGAATATTCAGACTTCTTTTTTTAATAGTGTTTTCCAGAGCCATAGAGTTAAACTATTATTAATAAAACAATGTTCCGTATTTTTAAAAAGTTTAGCAAGTAGACTCAGGGTGTTATTCACTATAGACTAAGTAGAATAGAACATTTCTTTAATCATATCATCTTAACTAGTGGATCCAAAATTTCGGAGGGTAAATTGAATAACTTCTTTAGTCCTACTCCTCTAGGATGGAATAAAAAAAAAAAATTCTATGAATGCCTAGAATGGTCTAGGTATATACTCTGTCAACCAAGAAGGAATCTGAGTGCCTGACAAATTTTTAAATTAGAATTGGTGTACTTTACCTATTTAAAAAATTAAATAACTAAGCATTTTCAGTAATAGATGACACTTTATCATTTGGAACAACCTCAAATGTAAAACAGTTATTCTGATAGGAATTTAACATGTTTTGGGGATTTTGGCTTTTATGGGTATGTATATTTGTTATTTTATGTTTTATTGTTATTCCTGTTTGCTTGTGTTTTAGGGTTTTTTCTTAATTCCTCCATTTTTATTTTATTTGAAAGAATCATTTATAATGTTTCTTGTTTTCCTAATGCAGACGATATCCAACCGTTGAAAAGAGAGCCAAAGTATTCAATGGAGCAAGTTATGTGCCTATTCCTGAAGATGGTCCCTTTCTTAAAGCACTCCTTTTTGAACTTAGATTATTGGATGATGATAAGGACTTTGTAGAGCGTCGTGATAGTTGTACACACATCAATAAAACAACCATCTATAGACTTTCATTCGGAGGTGAAGAACTCTGGCCAGTGGTTGCTTTTCTGAAGAATGGCATGATATATGCTAGTGTTCCACTTGTTGAACAAACTCTCTCCCCTCATCCACCATTAATTAGCATCAGTGGAATTTCACAAGGCTTGGAACTTCTTTTTGGTATACAGGATTTTCTTTATTCTAGTCAAAAAAATGATACTGAGCTAAATACAAAATTGAGCCAGTTGCCTAATTTGCTTCTTCAGGCTTGTCCATTTGGTACTTTATTAGATGCCAACTTACAGAATTCATTGGATAATATTAATTTTGCTTCTGTGTCACAGCCACAGAAACAGCCAGCTTGGAAAGCTGGAACATACAAAGGAAAACCACAGGTTTCTATTTCTATTACTGAAAAGGTAAAATCCATGCAATATGATAAACAGGATATAGCAGATACATGGCAAGTTGTTGGAGCAGTCATTTGCAAGGTGAGATTTTCTTGGGTATTTGCTTTATCATACCATTTAACATATATGGAGAAAGTAAAATTCTATTACTTGTATTTTACATTGTTAAGTGATATCTTTGTTTTTTTTAATCTTTAGGGTATAATTAGATGATAGACATATGAAATTTGATGTCTTCTATTTGTATTTCTTACCACTTATTTTAGTTACTTATAACTATGTGATGAATTGCCCCATTATTATCCTCATAGTTCCCGTGGGTCATAACTTCAGGAGTAGCTTAGCTGGGAACTTCTGTTTTGTTTTGTTTTGTGGTGTTGGGGATTAGCTGGGAACTTCTAATGTAGAAGAAGTCAAGAGATAAGAGTCGAGATTTTGGTTGGGTCTATAGTCATTTGAAAGCTGGAACATGCAAGTTGACTCACTCATATGGCTGGCAAATTAGTGCTGGTTATTGGAAGGAGGCTTCATTTCCTTTACATGTGAACCTTTAAACAGGCTGCTTAAGTGTCCTCACAATTTGGGGACTGGCTCCCCTTGAATCAAATGATATGAGAGAAAAAGATTGAATCAGAAGATAATTATTTTTATTACTTAGACTGGAAGATCACATGGTATCACTTCCACTATTTTCTGTTTGTTTAAAAGCAAGTCACTAAGTCTGATCATAAGAGGTATGGGATTTGTTCCACTTTTTGGAACAAAGAGAGAATTTGTGAACGTATTTTAAAATTCCCCTATTTTCCATTTTCTCTAACACATGAAATTGACTAATTCTCTGATATGATAGCTAAAATCATTTTGAAGTGCTCTTTTTTTATTTAAACAAGTAACAGATCAGTATCAGATTCTGTGGTTTAAAGTTAGAAGATGGGGAAAGAATGGAAATATTAATAGAGTTAGCAGGTGGTTAATGCCATGTTGAATAATGACCAAAAATAAAAATCCTCCAAGTAAACTCTTATCAGTATGTATTAATAATTTTCTCAGATGTCTTTATTTTTCCATCATCCTTTAATGTTAAGTGGCTAGGTAGATCCTGTGGATTAAAGTAGATTTCAAGAACAGAGAATCAGAATAGTCCTGACAGGGAAATTGGGTATTTCTTTTCAGTTCCCTTTTAATCATAATGAAAGTAGCTCAGGAGAGTAAGACAGAGGGATTGCAAGTTCCAGATCATCCTCAGCAACTTAGTGAGGCCCTGAGCAACTTAGTGAGCAAGACCCTGTCTCAGAGTGAAAAATAAAAAGACTGGAGATGTAGCTCAGTAGTAAAAGTGTCCCTGGGTTAAATCCCCAGGACCATAAAAAAAAAAAAAATGACTGAAAACTTTTGTCTATGTTAAATGTACTTCTATCAAGGTCAAAATATATTCATTCTATTAGAAAGAACTATTGTAAATAGTCATAAAATCATGGACTATGTCATTCATAAATCTTAAAATAGTCAAAAATCTTTTTTTTTCTTTTTTTTTTTGTAAGTTTGGTATAATGAAAATAGGATAATTCACCATTTCTGTGTTTTTCATCCTGTTTCAATAAACAAGGAATAAATTGTTTATAATGAAATGCTAATTAATATAATAATATTTAAATGTCTCCACTGATTGATAAGCTGACCCTAGTAGATTGCTTATGGGGAAGATTAAAGAAATATTTAAAGGAAGATTTTTATTATGAAGTCCATTATAAATGGAAATAACTATCCTCGTTTTATCTTAGTCTAGTAGAAAACCTGATGCACTGAAAGCCTGTAGTTCTAATTCTTAATTAGAACTAATTAAGTTCTAATTCTGAAGTTCTAATTCTTACTCTGCCACTATTTTTCTATGTATCTTCAGAAACGTCACACAGCTTTGTGAATCATTTGTCATTTTTAAAATGAGACAAGCACTTAGATGCCTTCTGTTTTTAAAACATGTATTTTTAAAATTCACATTTATATAAGCCTGACTGATTTAAAGGGTAATACACACATCCCTTTTAGAAAGGATATCCTCATCCTATAGTAAATGACTGATAATCTGGTCTTTTAAGTGCTTGAAGAGTGGATAATTCGTTGGAGGTTTTTATAAGATGCTGGTTCTCTGACCTCTTTAAGGGTGTTAGACTGCTACAGGATAATTTAATAATCAAAAACTGAACATAATAGTACTTATTATCAAATGTTTTTTTATTATCTTCATAAATATCCATCAAAAACCACAACTACTTTTTATTCTTATTAGCTTACATATAGAGAATAAAGAAGCAGATAATTTCAAAGTGGAAACACTGGAGAGACTTGAGTTGTAGCTCAGTGGTAGAGCACTTGCCTAGCATGCATGAGGCCCTGGATTCAAGCTCCAGCACTGAAGGAGGAAAAAAAATTGAAACAGTAACATATTTTTAAGCATTTTAGTAAGATTATTTAGCATTTCTGTTTGTAATTGAGTTTGACATAATGTAATTGTTACCAAAAGACCTTTATAAGACACTCATTCTATCTAATACTATTCATAATGCCTGCTTTCTCTCTTAAGTATAATTCTTAAATATAACAGGTACATTAATGAATTCACATATTGTTAGGTATAGCATTAGAAAAGAAATATATTAGTATTTTTTTTTAATTTTTTATTGTGGGTTGTTCAAAACATTACAAATTTCTTGACATATCATATTCCACACTTTGATTCAAGTGGGTTATGAACTCCCACCTTCACCCCATACACAGATTGCAGAATCACATCAGTTACACATCCATTGATTTACATATTACCATACTAGTGTCTGTTGTGCTCTGCTGCCTTTCCCATCCTCCCCCCTCCCCCCTAGTATTTTTTAAAGTAGGGTCAATAATTAGAAAAAGATATAAACTCATAAACATTTTTTAGTATTTCCTATGCATAGTAGTGGGGTTGGCACTAGAGATAAAAATAGTTTTTTCAAAGAACTAGCTTCAAAGGGGAAACAAAGAGGTACAGAGAAATACCTATTGTCGGTAGATAATTAATGCATGGTGCAGATGGTGTATATGATAGTGCATTTGGAACTAAGCATTTTGCCTGCTGAGTTCCACTAACTCTCAAAATATTGTGTACATCTAGCCAAAAAAAGATATTAATATGGCCTTTCCCCCCGCCCCCATACCAGGGATTGAACCCAGGGGCACTTAATGCTTAGCTACATCCCTAGCCCTTTTTATTTTTTACTTTGGGACAGAGTCTCAGTAAGTTGCTTAGGGCCTCCCTAAGTTGCTGAGGCTGGCTTTGAACTTGTGATCCTCTTGCGTCAGTGTCCAGAGGCTCTGGGATAATAGATAAGTGCTGTGCCACTGTGCCTGGCTCAATATGGTTTAATTGGCCAGTGTGTACTATAAGATATCTAGAAATAAAGATATTAGTGCTTATTCAAGTATGAGAGGAGCTTGGGAAATACAAGTCTTCCTCTGGTTGCAACCTTCCAGAAAGAGTAACAGTTTCATTCTGGAGACTAGAATAAATAGAGAAACCAGAATTCACAGAGAAGTCTTAGAAGCTGCCATGTCACAATCTGTTACAACCACAAAGTGGAATTCATGAAAAGATCTGTGAATGTGCTACATCTGGTGTTCAGGGAGAGGTCTGTGAAACTGTCATATCTGGTTTCCACGACCTCCTAAGAATAATGGCTTTCCTTTCCCTTCTTTCTTCTGTGTGTCTCATTACTAACTCCCACTGATAGTCTAACCCAAGTCATGTATGGAAGAAGGTTCTAGGCATCTACATGGCACAGGTGGGCTGTAGACGTGATGATTCAGAATGTAAGGCATCATACAAAATGAGCTAGACATGAAGAGTTAAAGTTTATAGTAAGGAAAAAAAAAACATTTTAACTGAAGGAAACAGCACGTGCAATGGTACATATGAAGGTATGACAATATGAATTATTCAGGGAAATGCAAGAATCCTCTATGTCTACAACAGAGTTCATAGGGTGGAAAATGATTAAAGAGTTAGACAGGGACCAAACAATGAAACATTTTGAGCATGGATACAATATAATAAAAATTATGGTTCATTAAGATAGCTCTGACATTGATGGAAGATGGATTGATGAAAGGGAAACAAATGGATACATTTTTAGAGGTATAACAAATTGAAGCCCTGAACAAAATATGATTACAAAAGGAATGTAGAGTAGTGAATAGATTTAACATTTTTCCCCATACCAGGAAAGGCATCCAGGGCTTTGTGCATGGTGTTAAGCAAGTATTCTACATCCCCATCCTTTTAACATTTCTTTCTCAGAGATATAGTGATAAGCAGAGGGGTATATGAAGGCTCTCTTGGTACCTGACTGTAGCATCTTACAAGTATCAGAAAACAGAAAGCAAATAGATTAGTTCCTGCAGAAAAAAAAGTTCAGTTGGGGGAAATTACTTTGATAAATTCAGAAAAGCCTCAAATAGAAGGTGTATGTTTCCAATATCTTGGTAATATCCATTTCTGCTTGTGTTACAGTGTGATTTAGAAGGAATCATGCCAAATGTCACCATCAGCTTGAACCTCCCCACCAATGGATCTCCACTTCAAGATATTCTAGTTCATCCTTGTGTGACTTCTCTTGATTCTGCCATTCTGACCTCTAGCAGCATTGATGCAGTGAATGATTCTGCATTTAGTGGGCCTTATAAATTTCCATTCACTCCACCTTTAGAGTCATTCAATTTATGCTACTATACTTCCCAGGTAAATAATCTTGGAAAAGTTTGAGACTTTCCTGATCTTTATAAATATTATTGATAAGCAATCATTTGTACACTTGGTGCAAACAAGAATTTTTCAGAAGTTATTTACCAGACAATAATTGAGAGATGAAGATGAAGATGAAGATTCATTTCTTCAAATAGACTACCTGTTAATCTCTGGTGTCTGTAACAACATTAAAAAGCTTTTTTACTTTTTTAGTAAGTTCTAATTAGTTATACGTGACAGTAGAATGCATTTTGACACAACATATATAAATAGAATATAACTTCTCATTCTTCTGGTAGTACATAATGTGGAATTACACTGGTCATGTAGTCATATATGCACATAGGGTAATAATGTCCAATTCATTCTACTGTTCTTCTTACCTCCATCCCCCCCCCATTTACTCCCCTCTGTTTAATCCCTAGCTACCTCACCTTTATTGTGAATTAGATTCACATCTCAATACATTCAGTCTTTGGTTTGGTGGGATTGGCTTAACTTTGCTTAACGTGATATTCTCCAACTCCATCCATTTACCTGCAAATGCCACAATTACATTCTTCTTCTTGTAAGAAGCCACATTTTCTTTATCCATTCTTCTGTTGACGGGGAAATTTTTTTATTATTATTCCTAAGAGGAAGTCCACACTCACAGAATAGATTTTGATATGATTTAGTCATGTTTTACATGTAACTGATAAATGGCAGAACTTTAATTTAAACCCAGATTTTCCAGAATCCCAAAGTCCAAACTGTTTTTTACTATAATGTGCTATTTGTTTCTGCCCTAGTTATCAATCAGTATGTTAGAAGACCTTAGTTAGGAAAAATTATTTTGAGAAGACAATAGGCAGTCTTCATTGTCATTCAAGAAAAGAGGTAGACCCAGACCATATTGGATATGAAAAATTAAAATCATTTTATACTGAAAGTCCACATCGTCTTATCTCTGCTTCTGTCTCCTCTTTCAACTTTCTATGCTTGTATAAGATTTTAAAGCTCTAAGATCCACATTATATAAGCAATGTCTTACTTCTGATGTACTAATAGGAATGATTGGCTTACTCCAGGCTACAAATTTTTTTTCCTTTAGTCAGTTATTGATGACCAGTCAAGCTACTTCTGAGTTACTCCTGAGTTGAGGAACGTGGGAAGAATGCAATTACAGAATACAGATGGAACATCAGGAACTGTGGGCAGGGCAGCAGTTATCAGTATATCTAGTACATGTTCTGTGCTCTAGGTCAATTAATTTGGAGAGGAGAATATGGAAGAGCAAAAGGAGGAAGAATATATTGTACCCCTTTATAAGGCATCTTTTCTCGTCTAGGAACAGAAAGGGGTAGAAGAATCTCTGTCCTTTTATAGACCCATTATTGCTATTGTCAAAACAGTTGGAGTAACTCACTGTATCATAGACAGATCTGTATATAATGATTAGGTTTGTATATGTGTGTGTATATATGCACATTCACATAATGTAATGTGTATAATATACACAAGAACTCCCTCCCCCATTACCATTAGTATTTTAGACCCATTAACCTGAGAATTTCATAAAAATTTATGTTTGTTTTCAGGTCCCTGTACCACCAATTTTGGGTTTCTATCAAATGAAAGAAGAAGAAATACAACTAAAAATAAAAGTTAATTTAAAACTTCATGAAAGTGTGAAAAATAATTTTGAATTCTGTGAAGCTCATATACCTTTTTACAATAGGTAGGGATAAATAACATGATGTTGTGATGTCTGCCTTCTGTAGTAGATTCCCACTGTCCCCTAATTGTGTTTAGCAAATTGTATTTGCTTTTTACCTTATTTTTTCAAGAACTAAATAATTTTGTTACTCAAATGAATGCTGATTCTGAACCAAAACATAATCATAAAAATAGATACCTTTAAATGTGTCTTTACTTTTGTGGTTAAACTTGTTAGGAAATTATAAAGAAACCAGTTAACCTCCATGAAGATTATTTACTACTGGCTTTATCTCTAGCAATTTCACTGTACTTTGCATACAAGTCAATAGCAATGAAATGTATATCATAAGTGTTTATGCAGTTTCTAGTATTTTCTGAGGTACTTATTATTCTGTTTTATTCTACAAATTTGAATTCATATCTGCCTTTTTGCTGTCTTTGTATTAAGTAACTGTAACAAGATTTGATTTAAAGCTGTTATATTTGTGATCATTTTTTTTTTCTATTTTCTCTTTGTAAAGAGGTCCAATTACACAATTAGAATACAAAGTTAGTTTTGGCCAGCTTGAAGTATTTCGAGAGAAAAGCTTACTGATCTGGATTATTGGTGAGCAAGATTTTGTTTGTTGATCTTTTTTCCCTTTCATTTGCTATAGGCTCTACTTTTTTTAAAATAGTTAATTTGTGTTTTTAGGCCAGAAGTTCCCCAAATCAATGGAAATTAGTCTTTCTGGAACTATAACCTTTGGAGCCAAGAGCCATGACAAACAACCATTTGACCAGATTTGTATTGGAGATACAGCATATGTAAAGGTAAACATATTTGCATGATTCACTACATCAGAACTTCTTCCTTTGTTTCTAAATTGCATTTACCTATTGATTTTTAATGTTTTACAGCAAATTGTTTTTAATTCTGTGCTTTTTGACTGCCTAAGTGCTTTTTTTAGATTCTGTTTTATTCTTTTTGGTTAGTACTAGTCATTTTTCTATTTTGATTAATATAAATTTTAAGGGAGAACATTAAATATACTTAAATACCCCAACTTAACTAAGATCATTAAATACATCTAAATAACCCAACTTAAACTACCCAGCATTTAATCATCAAATTAAAAATTTATTCATGAAAAATGTCAAATGTAGTCTTTACTCTCTATGGATTTTTCAATAATGCACATCAATTAACTGCTTTTGGTGTTTGAAGGAAGAAGTGAGCCTTTCTGGCCAAGGTGGTCAAGGGAAAGTAGAGTTAAAGCAAACTCTGAGGCCTAGTTAAGCATGAATAAGGAAACTTGAAGATTGACTGTATTTATTTAATTTAAAAAGACTTAAAGGGGTGAAGAATAAGCAAGACACACTTAGGATCAAGTGCTAAAAAGTGTCATACTGTATAAGACTGACTGCATAATTTAGGTTTGAAATGTAGAAGGTGTGACTCTTTTATAAAAACTTTGGATATTTTTTTTAATAGAGGAGTGGTTTGTACAAAGTGATACTTTGTGAATATTAATCTGCAATGAATGTGAAGGAAATAAGTGAGAAAAAATAAGGACATCAAAAATATTTTATAGTTACATTAATGTGGCACATGAAAGGTACTAAGTTGATGTTGAACTAGTGTTGTATCAGTAGAAAGAAAAAGAATGGGCTACTCTAAGCCATACTGATTGTAAAATCTCAGTCACTAATATAGAGACAAGAAAAAAATAACAAGTCAAAAGATGGTGTTATGGGCTGGGACTGTGGCTCAGCGGTAGCTCACTTGCCTGGCATGTGTGAGGCATTGGGTTCAATTCTCAGCACCACGTATAAATAAATTTAAAAAATAAATAAAGATCTATCAACAACTAAGAAAAAAATTTTTAAAAAAAGATGGTGTTATTCAAAAAAGTATGTCATTTAAACCAGACTTGAACCTTCAAGAGGGCAGTGACGATATGAATTTCATTTATCCATTGTTTTATCCCTAAGACCTAATCCATTATCTACCAATAAATATTTCTGAATGGGTGAATATACATGAATTAAAGTATTGATATTGAAAACATTGGGAAAGAGTGAGCTTTATATATATGATACTGGATAATAGCAACATATCTTAATTCAAGTGTCCAGTGGATAGCTAAAAACCTAAAACTTGATTTCTCAAGGAAAAGCTCAGCTGCATATAAGGATTTAGGAGTTACCTACAGAGAAGAAATAGTTGAAGTAGTGGAAATGATTAAGATCAGAAAAAAATAAGAAAAATGGTAAAGATTCAGAAAAACCATTTAGGAAAATTAATGGGGTGATTAAAAAGGTAACAAGAAAGTAAAATGCTATCAAAGGAGATTGAAATCTGACCATAAAGGCAATTAGAGGAATTGGTGATGAAATCAGAAATATATTGGCAATAATTTGGGTTTTTTTCCCCATGTTGTCTTCAACTACATCTATTAGCATTGTTTCAAAGATTATTATAAAAGGTCCTAATTTTTCAGAAAAAAATATGTGGGGTATTACCACATTGCATGTTCTTCAAAGGTAGATATTATCATTTTTCTGTTAATTTCCATCACTTAACCACTTTCCAATTCATATTTATTTTCAGTGAACGAACTGAATGTGTTTTATGTTATCTTAGTCGTGTGGAAGTCAACCTTGTCATAAATAACTTCCAGCATTCAGAATTACACTGAACAAGCAAGCATAAACCCCGTACTATCAAAAATTATTTGAGGGGCTGGGGTTGTGGCTCAGTGATAGAGCGCTCACCTCGCACGTGAGAGGCCCTGGGATCGATCCTCAGCACCACATAAATAAATTATTAAAATAGAGATATTGTGTTCAATTACAACTAAAAAATACATATAAAAAATTATTTGAGTTGCAGCAGGAATAATATGTTAAGATTTAAAAATAACATCATATGCATGTGATCAGTAAGTTTAGCAATTAAAGAAGAAACTTGAAAAATGGGAGAAATTTACAGGGAAGAAAGGAAAAAAAATCAATATAAGGTAGAGCTTTTGCCTATCACACATGAGATCCTGGGTTTGATCCCCAGCACTGCCAAAAATAAAAGCATAGAAAAGATAACATGGTATTGCAAAATCAGGGTCATTTAACAGCAGAGATGAAGAGAACCACAGCAAAAGGAGACTAGAACTATGTAAGATATAAACCTTTTTCTGTGAATGTGATTTTGATTCAGGCATCATATCTTCAAAGAAGCTACTGCCTCACTCTATTATAGTACAGTATAATAATTGGCATTTACAGTGATAACCTCACATTATCAATGAAATTAGGAACTATTGATTACATTTTGTAAGTTTTTTTATGTGAGGGAAGGGAAAATTTCTAAGCTCAATTCTGTAAGAGTTAAATTTCAGTTTCTTAGAAAATTAAGTAGTGCAGCTCATTCTCTCCAAAGACCAGATAAGCTAATGTTTCTGTTTTAGTAATTACATTCTTATTTCACTAAAAGGTATATATATTCCCACCTATAAAAGAATTATGATGTAAAATATATCACAATCACATAGCCCTTGGGATAGGAAGAGAGTATGTAGTTTACTAGACAACCTAGCAGAAGGAACATCTGCTTTTGTAGTCAGCCGTGTCTGAGGTCAGATGCCAGTTCTGCTGCTTACGTATTGGGATATTAATTGCTTTCATCTCAGAACCTCAGTTCCCTTATTTGTAAAATGATACTGAATGGATTAGAGTCCATATTGGTGAAGTGCCTGGTTTGTGTTAAGCACTTTATAATGGAAGACTTACAAAGAAATGGCTTCAGAGCAAAGGAAAGAGAGTATGTGTGTACATATTTAAACATATGTATACTCATAATTGAAGTTCAATATTTTATGATTTTTATTTTATGAACTGTGTGAGATGAATTTTTTAAAGTCATATCAAGAGAAAAAAATGTGATCATCATTTTTACCAACTAATCACTTCAGTTTAGTACATTTCTCTTCCTAGCTTCATTTTAGCATCTTAGATTACACACTCACCGGATGTTATGCGGATCAACATTCAGTTCAAGTTTTCGCATCTGGAAAACCAAAAATAAGTTCATGTAAGTTGTACAGATTCAAACTAACTTAATGAGATTTAAATGGTGGTGTGTTGTTATTACCTAAGGTAAAATTAAAATATAACAGAATTTAGAAATTGGAGAATAATCCCAATTTGTAAAAATTTTGACTTTATCCACCCCAGCGTAACACTTTGTGAACTTTGTATGGCCCTCAGTCTTTTCCAGTTTAAAATAGAATCTGGAATAGCAAGGATTAAGATGGGATGGGCTTTAGTATAAAATTAGATTTGCTTTGTTCTGGTTATAATAAACTCTTATTTAAAGGTGGTTCACAAGGTTACATACTTTGGTATTGGACAAACAAGGATTCAAGCTATGGCTCCAACATTTTATTGACTGTGTTGCTTCAATGAACTTTCTGAAGTTTTCGTTTTCTTATCTTTAAAGTGGAAATAAATTACCTTAGAATTGTTATGAGGTTTAAGTAAGATTATACTGATCAAGCACTTAGCATATAATATAGATTCAATAGATGGTAAGTATGATTATTACTTAAAAACTTAAGTAATTTTTAGCAAATATTATAATCAATAAACACTATTTCCCACCTTCTCTAGTCTACCACTAGGCAAGTTGTAAAGATGATTTACTGTCTTCAATGGATTTACTGGTTGTGAAATATATATATGTATATATATCTTATACATACATATATGTATACTTTATATGAAAACATAGCTAGACAAAAAGAAATTTATAAATGAATTCAAAATTATTTCATTCAGATCAAATACACATGGCTGATATAGAAAAGTAGCTAGAATGAGGTATAATTAGATAAAGTTAAGGAGAACCTTTTGCCTTATAAATTGAGGAGAATAAAGCTATTATATGTATATATTTAGATAACAATGATGCTAATTTATAAAAATTATTTCTGTATTTAAATAAATATTTTTTAAACTAAGAATTAAGGTCCCTAAAATAAAAAGAATAGGACAAGACTTTGTATTTGAATATTTCAAAAGAATTAAAGAACTTGGAACTATGGAATCTAAGCAATTTCTTGTGAATTTCAGAAACATATTCTATCTAGTAAAACCAGAAAAAGCTCATTTCTCACCTCCCTGGGGTTTCCCTCATTTTTTCATCAGTTTTGTTGTTGTTGTTTGTATTTTTTAAATGAATTCATAGAAGAGTATTCATAGTGCATTTATGTTTTATGAAAGCATAATATTGGACAACCAGTATCTTTGCCTAAGTACAAATAGACCGATGTTTTAAAATATTTATGAGATATTATATATATTATATATTGTCTTTTAATAATTAGAACATTTTAAGTATTTTGTCAGGATTAACTAAACATGTAATATTCAGAGAGCATAATACAGAATAAGTTTCACTAATACACCTGCTTATTAATGCAAAATATTGAAAGAGCTCATTTTAAATGGATCATTACAACTAGTCTTTATTTCCTAACTCTGGTTATTTCAGACAGTGACAGCCAAATTGTGCAGCCATGTGAAATCTTTATTTTGTCATCATCTTGGCAATAAAGTCTATATTCACAATTAACAGCTTTGTTCTGAAAATAGCATAGTAATAATGCTAATTTCATTAATAGCTAATATTTTTTATTTACTAGGTGCTCAGCATAGTTTCTATTTTATGTGTACTAACTCATTACTCCTCACAGCATCCTATATAGAGTTATCTCCATTTTACAGATAAGGACACTGATGAAACAGAGGGTCACGTAGCTAGTAATGATGGCAGAAATGAGGATCAAACTATTCTTTGCATTATTAAGAAGAAAGGTAGAAAAGGCTGAATTAAATAATTAGTGATATACATATACACAATAATAATAATTTGCCTGAGTCTAAATCCAAAGAAGCATTACTATCTCAATTCCACATATCAGCAAAGTTTAGTTCAAAGAGATTGCCATTTGACTAAAGTTGCAAAGCTATTTACATTTGATCAGAACTATAATGAAAACCCAGCAAAGCCACTTTTTTTATCATGTTGCTAGAAAGTTGATTGTTGGTTTACATCTTTGACACTTTGAATTAATAAAGAATAAGATGACCAGAATCAGGACAGTGGTGAAGAAGTTAGAGAAGGGAAACCAACAAAAAAATTAAATATTTTACAATTAATGATTCATAAGAAATAGTATTTAGGAGAAATGTGAGGAAAAAATTTACAGACTTGGCATCAATAAGAGATATTTTATGTAAGCTTAAAGATGGATTGTTCAAAGATTTAAAGAGCTTACATTTTTTAAGTGGTAAAAATTAATAATAAAGCCTTGATAAAATAAAATTAAAATGAATATTTCAAAGGATTGCCATGAAATGATTGCACTGAACAATGTCAAAAAAATCATGACTTTGCTCTCCTGTTTTTTTGCTAAGATGAAATAGTTTATTTTTTTTGTTTATTAATTTTTTTTCCTTTTTTAGACCGGAAACTAGTGTCTTCTGATTATTACATCTGGAATTCTAAAGCCCCTGCTCCAGTAACCTATGGATCATTATTACTGTGATTTTTTTAATATTTAAATGGGATTTATACAATAGTAACACAGCATAAATGAAATCATAGTTTTTATATCTATTGTGTATTCATATAACCTGTAAGTGAAAAAATCTGAAGGATTTTAATTATAAAATATTCATACTTGAAATTTTTTAATCTGATATAGTTTGAAAGAATGTCATAATATATTATGATATTTTTGTCATAACATTATTATAATATATTGCATATTATGTTATATATCATAGCATTAATATATAATTATATATTATATTATAGTATATCATTATTGTTATATAATATTATTGTTGTAAAGGCTAATATCTCCTGTGTTTGTTACCCTTTCGTTTTCTGTCACTGTGATTCAGAATACAAAGAATTCGTGATTCACTCTGACTTATTGAAGACTCATCCTGGGTCAACATGCTGTACATGTTCCTTCCCACCCCTATAGCAGATAACTGCTAATCAATCACAACCCTCTTCCTACTGTGAGCCTTCCTGGGTAAGAGCTCAGGCTTCTCAGTGCAGAGCTTCAGGCAGCCATTCCAATGGTTTGTACCTGACATGTAAGATAACTATTTGTTCTTTCAAACCTATGTACTAAGCCAGGCATGGTGGGACTCACCTGTAATCCCAAAGACTTGAGAGACTGAGGCAAGAGGATCATGAGTTTGAGTCCAGTCTTGGCAATCTAGAGCAACTCTGTCTTAAAATAAAACAGAATGGGGATGTAGCTCAGTAGTAGAGTGTCCCTGGGTTAGATCCCCAGTACAAAAAAAAAATACTTATCTCCCAGTACATTGTGCTGGTATAGAATATCAGCAACCAAATTATAAACAACTATAAATCTCTTGAAAAATCAGCCAATGTAGACAAAGGAGACTTGCTTAAATAGTAACCTGTTGTTAATCAGAACTATCCCATTGACTAATAAAGAATCTGCATAATTCTATTTATCCCTGTTCTAGAGTTTATTTTTAAGTAAGCTTGTTAATCTGCCATAAAAACATTTTGCTTAGGATGTCTATAAGTATATTTTAAAAAATAAAGATGGGTGGGATACCTGCAGAATAATGTAATGTTTTGCAATTATATAATGTCTTCAGCCAATTTCTGAAGATAAAGGTAGATATAATATTGCTTTTTCCTTATTGTACTAAATTAAAATCCATTAATGAATAAATTCATGTAAAAACTCAAAAACCTTTCTGTGGGTAGAGTATTATTTACTCTTAGTCTTACATAATAGTGTATTTTCTTTAAATTTGTCTTTCTCATTTTCTTATTATAATTTTTTTTTTTTATTTTTTCAGAAACCATTAGCCATATTCTTTATTCTCTACCTGTTTCTATAATTAGATGTGACATTCTGTTTTCAGAGCAGTTCATTGTCAAGTTGGACTCCAAATGACCAAGAAAAAAGTAATCTCAAGATCCTAAGAACTTAGTTCATGTCAAAGTTCTTTTACAGAATAGAATTTAAAAGCATTATAAAAAATATGCATTACAGATTAATATTCAATTCAACTATATTCTGGGTTCTGTTTTTTAATGAATCTTCTCAGAAAAGGCTTAGAAAAAGCTGCTAACTCCTCAAAAGAGAGCTATAATAATTTGAAGGGATAGTGCATATGAACTTAGGATTTGAAGTTTGATTTTTTAATTAAGGTCAATCCTACTCATTATAAACCCTCATTTTCTGCAAAGCATTATCATACATAAAGTTCTATGTTCAAAATTATCCCAAGTAACAAAGAAGAATAACTGTCTGACCAGGACTTTAACTTATTATTGTAGCTTAATCATAGATAATCAGTAGTAAAAACTTTCCTTTTGAAAGAACATTTCCCCATAAGTTATTTATGTCTCTTCAACTCAAGGCTTAATGTTGTACTTGTGTTAATAGAGCCATTTGGAAATTTCAATTATTCAAATTCTTATTAGCAAAGTACACTAAGGTAGGCAAGAGGCATTTATCTAGTGAGTAGGCAGAGATTCAACATAATAATTCCTTAAGCAAAACTTTCTTCGTGAACAAATTAGAAAAACCAATAGACTTTGATTTGACGTTTATAGAAAACTAAGGAAAATCTGAGGAGTACTGGAAAAGTATAGAGATGATGGAGAACCCCATGCCATCTGTTGCCATTCCATTCCAGCAAGACTACAGAACTAAACCAACTCATGTTTTCATCCCTTCAAGATCAGCTGGGCACACTATGATGCTTTTGATTTTGTCTAGGAACCTGTCACTTCAGGATAATTTCTGAAGACAAAGTCTGTTTCCCGTTTGGTAGGTGACCTGTTTAATGTTTTCCCTGTGTCTGGGAACTCCTTAGTGTAATTAGCGACCTTTGAACTCCGCAACTAATCCTGAGCTATTTTGTATTCCTTACTCATCTTTAAGGCTGGACCTTTCTTTTCTTCAGAGTCCTCTGCCACAATTAAAGAAGAAACAGCTGCATTTCAAAGGGATTCCGATTCCAGAAGCTTAATCGTGATTGACATGTTCTTATTCTAAGCTATAAGACACTCTAAGAGTCCTTTCTTGGGTTAAAACTTCAATCATTTTCTAAAAAATTATCTCACTACGGATTTTATTCATTTTCTTTGATAACTATTCTTTGCATTTTTTAACTCGAAAGATGCTTTGCATTTGCAGTGAATATGAGCAACTACTTCTAGTGAAAGATTTGGATGGTGTCAGTCCTGCTCTAGATAGAAAATTTCTAAATTCCCTTTTAGTGCCAAAATATGATTACGAAATCTGATGTCTATCATATGGGTAATTATTCTTCCCTAAATCCCAAAGGCAAAAGGAAAAATAGCTAAATTTCTGAAAATGAACTCCAGAAAAGATGGTTCGTGATTTTGGTAAAAACTTTTCTTACTAAACAATATTTTAAAACTTTTTAAAGTCAGCAATATTGAAGTTAGGCAATATCCTGGTGGTATTTTATACGTTTAAAATAATCAACTCAAGTTTGAAGTAAATAGGCTCATCAGGAATTCTTATGAGAATGTTTTATTATTTTTATTAAACTTTCTGCCTAATAAAATATTTAAAATTTTTCATGACGACTCAATACTTCCACTATATTTAAATTATTATAGTTTTATACATTGTGTGATTTAAGATTTTTAACAGCAGACATTGTGCATAGTAAAAAAGTGTTAATATTTGTCTTCTCATTTTGGTTCTAGTATTTTTAATACTTCATATACATTCATAGATTTCTCTGCTACCACTGGGAAGTAGGTAGGTGGAATTATCCAAAACCTTCAGGGACTGCTGCCACAGCAGAATAGTTGTTCCTAAGACAAAGGTCAAAAAAGGGATGTTAATAAACAGTCCTCAGGTTTAAGGGACTTTTTTAGGATTACATCTTAAATTCCAACAAATCAGATTTAGGAGTTACTGAAAGTGAAATTGATCCATCCCTCATCCAAACTTTGCAATACTTTCCTGTTCTGACATCATTTAGATAGTTAGCTGTATTATCAGATTAGAAACCATTGTACCAGGCTGCTGAAAGGAAAAGGAGGCAAAAAGCTAAACATGGGATGAATTCTGAACCTTTTAACCTGGCTGAAGTACGTTGGTCCCTGTTATGCAAATACCTTCAATCCTCTGCTAAGTTCAGTGGAAATAATTTTCTTGAATGACAGGTTTATTCAGCAAGGATTCAGTTGGTGATTAATCCCCCTTTGATCTAGGGTATTTCACTTAACTACCAGTTACCTCGTTCTGACAAAGTGCAACTGAGATTAGGGAGATCACTAGAACACTACCAGGGTGTGCGTTTATTCTCTATAACCTTTTAAAGCAAGGGCCAAGAATGCAATTTATTTTCAGTATTTGAAGATGTAAAGTCCTGTCTGCTAAGTTAGAAAGTCAATTGAATACCAAATGAAGTTTATTTCTTACGTAATAGAACAAACATTTCTTTTTGCTTTACCTAACAATGATATTAGGAAGCATAGGCTTTGAAGAAAGAAGAAACAAAGAATACATTCCAAGTATAGCTTTTTATTTTGTTTCATGTATTAAGAGTGTATACTTACTGGCCCTGAGATAACTTAAAAATCAAAGGAGTGGCTACAACTGCAGTTAGGAAAATGCTTCTTTTTCCTTAAACTGCATAGTTTCTCACCCCTCCCATCACCTCCACCGCCACTAGAAAATGTCATGGTATGTGGTGAAGAAATCCAGTTGGGGAAAACGTTGTAATACATAGATCCATCTTAAGATTGCTGATTTGAAAGCTATCCTTATTAAATTTTTCTTCTTTTAGGAGAGTTTGTTATATTCCCATTTAAAAAATTGCATTCATTTTCAGAATGATTTTTTCAAAAAGAAAGGTAAATAATATTGCCAAAATACTATATATTAATTATTTTAAATGTTTTCTGCCTTTTTCTCATTTTTCTGGACACCTCTTCTCTCATAAATGTAAACTTTGAAATATTCTCTGAAATTTGACAAAAAAGTGTCAAGATTTTTCATGCTATGTTTCTCAATTCACTTTTTTAAATTATTATTAACATTAGTATTTTTTTGCAAGATGTTAAATTAGAGGATTTATCGAAGTATATTACAAGACCTTTAAATGTATTTATGTATTTTGTAACAAATTTATTTTTAAGGATTAAATTTTTACTAATGATAAATTTTCTTTTTATAAATAAAGCAGTTTTAGAAATGTTTTATAATTGCTCATCATCCTAATAGCAATTTGCAACACAAGTTGTGTTCAGACCGCTTCTTAACACTTTTTTTTTTTTTTTTGGTTTAAACCTTTTTGTGTTCTAATTTATAAATTGCAATGATGCAAGAAAAAAAACTATATCTAAGTTTATGCCAAACCAACCTTCTCTAGTTTCAATTTAATAACCAGTTTCTAAATACCTTTTGGTAGCAAGTTATTGAATCACAACAAAATTGGGGATCAGAAAAAATAATAAGATGGCATTAGGAATACAGGATCCCATGGCTTTGTTTCTGAGAAACAAGTGTTTTTAATAATTAACTATTTCATGCTCTAAGTATCTAGTTAATAAAACGTTGCAGTGTATTTTAAAATATGCCTTCATAGAATATATTTATGTACACATATATGTATGAGTGTATGTATTTATATAATGCATTCAATGCTAGTGTGTCTGAGTTGGCAGGTTTCCCTGTGAAACATTTCAATGTTATGTCAGAAGAAGAAACATATTTTAAAGTAAAATATCTAAATATCTTCCCAAACACAATTTTAGTTAATTAATGAAGGGATTTCATTAATTAACTAAAATTTCATTAAAATGAAAATTGTCAAGGATCTCATGAGATTAGTCTTACAAATTGGTTAAAACTCTTAAGAGCTAAAAGCTTTTCAACTAGCTTCTAATTTTCCTCATCAACTGTTTTATAGAGTTAATATTATTGTCCACATATTGCTTGGAGCAAAAAAATTGGCATGAGTATCTCACTGGTGTCCTGCCTTGTAAGCAAGTTACTTTGGAATCCAGGTTGATTTCTCTAAGGACCTGGCTAATCTATGTAATTGACGTCAGTGTAGTGGCAGAACACATGCACAAGCATTTACAGATTGATGAATGTGCACGAATGGAAACTACCTGCTGCCATTTTTCCAGTAGGAAGTGAAAATCTGCATGTTGAATAATGCATTAAACATTTAAATACTGGGGCTGTGGCTCAGGCTCAGTGCTTGCCTAGCATTCATGAAGCACTGGGTTCAAGCCTCAGAACCATGTAAAAATAAAACAAAGCCATTCTGTCCATCTACAACTAGAAAAAATTTTTAAAAAAATTTTAAAGTCAAACTGTATGCTTCCTTTATATGACCTTCTTTTAAATTATGGTTTCTCTAAAAATTATTTAGTAAATACATAATGATGAAAATGTTCAAATTATTATTATCCCTCTTAAAATGTTTACCTTTTCCTTCAAGGGACTTGAGTGCCCTCTGCAGGTTATAAAGAGATAATTAATGACTATGTCTATTTTTGAGCCTGTGATTTTTTTCCCTTTCAAAATTGCAGAGCCCATTATGTCTAATCTCAAAGCATGCATGATCCAATTTATATTGTTAACCCTTAATTTGCCAGTGATTGAAGGAGGAGTTTCTTTTCTGTACATGTTTTGTTGTGTTTAGTGTAAATGTGATTCTTGTGAGCTTTCCATGTCACTTAACTAGGGTCCTATAAATATTTGATGATAACACATTCTCTCACAGAAAGAAGATTGGGAAAACATTTAGGTACTTTGAAATGTTTTAAAGATTTTGAGGCTAGTTTATTTCTTGTTGCATTTGGAATAGTGTACATTGGAATAAGCCTTGCTTTGTCCACATGCATCATGTAAAATTATGTGAGACTTCAGTTTCTTGATTGGGTTTATGAGTGATGTTTGTGTTCAGGCTTAAAAAAACATCTTAAAATATCTTATTTTTTTAAAAGGATTGAACAGATAGCACTTCAATATTATTGTTGGTATTATTGTCCACCAACTAGAAAGAATATTTATATTTGAAGAGCAAAAAGCAACATTTTCATCGCCATAGTGTGGAAGTACCTGAGTCATTCATGTCTGTGAAACCCATACTTTCTCAATGGGAGTAGCAGATTTGTTTCTAAAGGACATAGAAATTCATTTGTATACGAAACTAGAACTGGAGTGCTGGTGGCACTTCTGATTCAATTAACTTACTTGGTGAAGCTGCCAGGGAAACTAAATATGATGAGAACAAGAGGAATGACTGGATCAAATTAATAGAAATAGATCTTTTTGCAAGCAGCGTAATGATTCTGATCATCAACCTTGAAAAGTAAATTAGAACAAGCAAATTACTGTTGAAAAATTCTTTTAGCACTCTGCTGTTGCTACACAGCTAGTCATGGCTCAGCCTGGGGCAGGGAAAAAATGCACTCAGTTTTGGTTGACAAAGGAAACATTATTAAAGTGAGTGTTTACATTGTGTTTATTGAAGTGTTCAAAGAATATTTGTGGCATCTTCAAGCAACCTGCTGCTCTCCAGACTATGATAGTGCATGAGTAATAATAAAAATGAGTCACTTGTACACTTTAAATAAGTGCCTTAAACTTGTTTTTCAACTATCTCCAAAATATTTTAAGTTTCAAACTAAATAGTGCTTTCTCTTCTAAAGATTTTTTTTTAATTTTTTTAATTTTTCTTTTTTTTTAGTTTTCGGCGGACACAACATCTTTGTTTGTATGTGGTGCAGAGGATCGATCCTGGGCCGCGTGCATGCCAGGCGAGAGCGCTACCACTTGAGCCATATCCCCAGCCCCTCTAAAGATTTTTTTTCTCTAGAAATTGAACCAATTTTTTAAAAACATTCATTTCTTTGAATTTTTCTTGAATATACCTTCCAGTTACTTCTACATCCTTTGTGTAACTTTCCTCCCAGGATCTACAATGCATAAGAAATAATCCTATTCCTTAATATGCTAAGAATCACAAAAACTAAAAGCAATTGTGAAATTACTGACTAGTGTCCAATTGAGTATATAATATGTGCATTAAAAAGATATCTGATTAGGGTCATAACTTTTGAGAGCTACAATTACCTTAATCTACCTCAAAAAGATTAAATTGAGAGTGGAAAAGATAGTTACTAACAAGCCTGCCCATCTGACATTTAAAAGCTTTTTTTTAAATATATATATATATATATATATATTTTAGTTTTCGGTGGACACAACATCTTTATTTTATTTTTATGTGGTGCTGAGGATCGAACCCGGGCCACACGCATGCCAGGTGGGCGTGCTACCACTTGAGGCACATCCCCAGCCCTTAAAAGTTTAATAGATCTTTATTATTTATACTGGGAAAATAGGAAAGTAATTAAAAACCTAGAAAGAATTTTAGTTTTTATCTTTCTAAAGAGATCCATTGAAATCATTTTTATATTTTAGAAATAGTAGAAGCGTGGTACTTAACAGGGATTAAAGTACTTTATTTTTATTGACCAGCAGCCCCCAGTACAAAAAAAATTAATCTCAGGTATTATTGAATATAAGTTAAGTGTTCTGAATTCCCTTATGAACTAATTTTTGAGAAACTATTTTCTTATATTCACCATGGGACAAGTTGTCAGTCTTCTTTATTTCAACTGCTTATCACAGTTACCAAAGATTATCCCACACTATAAATTCTTAAGAACTTCCTAATCAGATATTTAAGTATATGCCATTTCTATAATGTAATTTCAGGGCATCTTATATTTATTATTTTGATGTCCAGAATCAATAAAAAATATTTCTTTATCCATAATCATCTAAGAAAAATCTTTTTTGAATCTAAAAGTACATGCCAGTCCTCTGCTTTTGCTAAGGCAATAACCAGTCGAAGTGGTCAACAATGTTTATACCTTCTTAACTGATATTAATCAGTTTGGATTTTGTTGTTGTTCTGTTTGTTTGTTTGTTTTAGTGGGGGTAGGGGAGTGCTGAGAATCAAACGCAGGGCCTTGCACATGCTAAGCATGTGCTCTACCACTGAGCTATACTCCCAGCCCAGAGAATTTTTGATTAATTTATCACTAGCAATATGCCCTTAATACCTATTAAGGGCATAATGCTAGTGATAAATTAATCAAAAATAAATTAATTCCCTTATGCATATTTAAAGAGCACATGCCACTTATAGTATTTAATATAGAAGGCCCAAACACAAACATAAGTTATGGCTTAGAATTAAAACTGCTGATCTAGTTGAAATGGAGGTCTTAATTTAGTCATTAAAAATTCATAATGTTATACTTTTGTTGTGTTATTATTATATACCACTCCAGAACTAGACACAAAGACAAAAAATAGTCCCAAATTTTGAACAATATATTATATAACTTCTGCAGTGTATTGGCATTGTAATAATGGAAAACTACTTCTCTTCATTAATACACAAACTGTCCAAAGAGGTGATGATTGAAGCTTTACACCAAGTAGATGAAGGACATCTCAGGGCAACATATCTATAGATACCACTGACAAACAGAATCACAGAAAGCTGAACATCTGGTGTAACAGAACAACAAAAGAGGTTATGTTTACGCACAACCTTTTTGCCTCCAAATATTCGGGGTTTGGATATATAAGAAGAATATATATTTCTAAGGAAAGCAAGTATATTTAACTTAGTGACAAATACAAAAATATTCCTACATAGTGAATATGCATTCCCCTACTATCTCCACCATTTACCTCCCTCGCTAATTCTGAGTGAATTTTGTGTGTTCACATGTGCTAGTATATTTACCTCTTCACTAGCAATGAAGAAGATATAATGGTGTATATATAGAACTATAAGGAAAATATACATGAGAAAATATTAATATAACCCATTGATATGATAATGTATATTGAATTAATTGACATGCTAAATTTTATTAGGGTGTTCACATCCACTATAACAACTTCCTTAGAACATATTCAAAATTTGGGACTATTTTTTGTCTTTGCCTGTTTCCTTCGAGTATAGATAGACACACTTAGAGATATCCATGTGTGTGTAAGAAAACAAGAAAAATATAAATTCTGTAGAGTAACAGCCTCAGATGGATTCATATTAGTATGCAAATCTTTAACTCCCACCCAAAATTTTGAACTTGGCTATCACAGTCATCTTCACATTTTTTTTTTGTATTCCCAGTGCCACCAGAAACACAAAGGAAACTTAGTGTTGATTTAATGAAGTAGCAAAATGTTAGGTACAATACAAAGCAGATTGTCCTCCCACCTAAAACAAATCAGTGATGTTTAAGTAAGTGATTTTGGTTTTTGAATGTGTGTATAAAAATTTGATTGCTCAAATAGTGGTTCAATTCGCATTCTGCACCAGTGAAATCTGCCCTGCAATTGCCATCTCTAGCACTATTCAAGAGAATTTCTTGCCATTGTGACTGCTCTTTATACACACTAGACAGCCTTGGCCCAACCTGTTAAACTGCAGCTGCTGGGGCTGCCCATCCCAGGACACATTGCTTCCAATCATGCTTCAGTGAACCTTAAAACATTTGGCACTCCCATCTTAGAAATTCTTTTCTGGGACTCGATGTACTACAGCTTTGTAAGCTCCCCATTATTTACCACAGTAAAACTTGTTTGGGGTTGGTATCAACCTGATAGGCTATGATTCCCTTCATCCAATAAAGCACAGCTTTCCTTGATCCCTATATACTGATGAAATGAATTGGATTTGCCAGTATCTAAGAAATCAGGTGATTACTTTGTTCTGTTTGTTTGTTGCAGGGGTAGGGATAGAACCTAGGGCCTCACACATGCTGGACAAGCACTCTACCATTGACTATATTCCCAACCTCAAAGTGATTATTTTAACATTTCCATTAACCATACAAGCAGAGTGGTAAAGAGAAAATAATAGTCTTTGAAGTTCACACAGGCCTGGTTTCAAATCCCAGCTCGATGTTTACAAGCTGGGTGGTCTCAGAGAAGTACTTAACCTTTGTGGTCTTTGGTTTCCTCCCAGTTCCTTGGGGTTTCTATGAGTATTGAAAGATACCAAGTTCTAAGTGCAAAGATATTTGGTGTTCATTCCTTTCTATATTGAAGATTTATAATGGCCTTTTCGTAGAACTGACTATAATTAGGTGGCTATGCCTTTAGATTTCAAAATTACATTAATTGCCTATTTGCCTCTGATTTTGAATGTTCAGCTGTTATATTATAGAAACACCTACCTACTCAGTTGCTTCCATGGGTCCTTGGAGTAAATAAAATGACTGTAGAATAGAGTGGGTGTAGATGTTGTAAAGTTTGCTTAAGTTTAACATTTCATTATTCATGGGGAGACACTGACTCAAAATTCACACATTAGAAAAATAGTCATATTCTACCAAAAGTAGGGTTGAGTGAAAATAAAATTTGTCTACAGGAACATTGAACAAATTTTATTTGTTTATTGTGTGTTTATTGCTAGTGTGGAAATCATCTGTTCTTAAGATGAATCACCAATTAAACCTGAGTTGGATATCTGGGGGAAAAAAAAAATGTAAAATTAGGTAGGCTGTGCTTGCTTTCCCCAGAATTTACAATCTGAAAGATATAGAAATGCTTCAAGGTACCAGCTATTACTTTTGGGGTTTCTTGCTTTTTTTATAAAAAATAATTTTTTTTTTTTTTTTTTAGAGAGAGTGGAGAGAGAATTTTTTTAATATTTATTTTTTAGCTTTTCGGCGGACACAACATCTTTGTTTGTATGTGGTGCTGAGGATCGAACCCGGGCCGCACGCATGCCAGACGAGCGCGCTACCGCTTGAGCCACATCCTCAGCACCTATAAAAAATAATTTTTAAATTATTTGACAATTTTTCAAAATATCAGATTGCTTGATTTATTGATTTGATGTAACATTATTTGAATTGTCAAATTTAGCTTCTGAAAATCTGAATTTTCATAACAAGGGCATTTATATCTTACTAATGCCAAAAAAAGTAGAAAATTATTCTCAGAGTAAAGGAACATTTTATTTTATTCTATGAGCACTTTTGCCCAAATTAGTACTATTGAATAAGTTACTTCTGGCAGCAGCTACAGATTTCTTAAGGCAGTAAACATATTCCTTCATGTTCTCTAGGGCTGTCTCTGCCACAGTGCCAAGTTTCTCTGTTGTCTGAATGTGAGAAAGGGCATCATGTGATATTGTGGCTTAACTGTGACCCTCAGGAACTGCCACTGAAAACGATTCTCTTCCACCCAAGGAGCTTCCTGACTTTAGGTCTGACATAGAAGGGTCCCCCTTGTCCTCTCCCCTGCTGCCCTGGAACGTACAGTTGGTGCCTGAGAGCTTTGTAGGAGCTGTGTGTACTCACATTTTTTGATAATTATTTCTCTTCATATTTTATTTTTCTCTCTGGCAGGCATACTGGCTTTATATTTTTAATAATAATATGAAATCCTTATATTTTGAGTTGATTTCATATAAAGAAAAAATATTGAGTAAATAATAATTCAGGTGGTAAATGGCTAAATACAAAGGATGAAACTCAGTGCACAAAAGTAGTCTTGGGCCCTAATGAAAATCAAAGTTTGATGTTTAGAGAATTTAAAATAGGTAACTCTTATATTCTACTTAAGATAGTTTTCAGGAAATCCTAGGAGGAGTTAGTAAGTAGTGTTATCAGTGGAGAATATACTGTGGCTCTATGGTTAGGCATAGTACAGTCCAAATGCCATTTGTCTTTAAGGAGACCTTGTACCCAGAGTCCTCATTTGTAAAAAGTAAGATTGGTTCCTGAATTAAATGAGCTAGCATATCAAGTGAATGGTACAAAGTTAGCACTAGTTCATTGTTGGACTTCCTTTAATGCCTTATGAGCTGAACATAGGTTATAGCTTTGTATATCCATATTTTTTGTAATGTTCTAGTAAACTAGAGGAAAACCAAGGATTAAATACCCATTTTTTACTGCTGCACAAATAAATTAAAAGTTTGTGTCAATAGCAAAGTCAGGTTTAATATTTCATCTAGGTAAGCTAACCAGCACTTAGAATTCACATACATACATATCCTTATAGCATCATTTTCCTCTCTGCTTTAGTAACTAGGAAACTGAAAGCTGAAATTCTTTTATTAAAGGTGTGCAGAACTTTTTTATATACTTGTTTGTTTAATAAGTTTGCATTGCTTTCACTTTTCTATTCTTATTTTTCTCTTGCTTCAGTTATTTTATCCTACTGCATTCTATTATACTGTTTATTAATGTTGTAACACTATATCCTTTATTTTTGGAATAAGACTGAAAATAATTATTTTTGCAAAATAATATCATTGCATTGCTGAATAATGTTCCAAACAAAATTTAAGAGAGAAAGGTTGGAGAAAATGTAACATGATCCTAAAACTGTCTATGTCAGCCAGTTCCCTTGTAAATTCTAACATTATATGTTTCATTCTTGCCCCAAAACAGCCATGTTCTGCCACCAATCATTGCTTTACATCAGAAGCCATTAGAATCTGTTTGACTATTAAGGGTTGGGGACATAATTAACAGTCCTACCATTTCATGTCTTCAAATACATGTTGTCTTTCAAATATGTCTTCTCTAGAGATGATTCCAACGAAGCTCTTAGCTAGAAGAGTATCTAAGGGACTTCTCTATGCAAAAGCCAGCAAAGTTGATTTTGAAGCTGCAGAAGAAAAATGAACTTTATAATTTCCTCTTTTTAAATAAAACTCTTTTATTTACCTTAATCAATCACCTTATATTCATGAGGCTAAAGAAATCACCAATGTTTGGGGCTGAGGGTGTAACTCAGTGTGAGACCCTAGGTTCAAGCCCCAGCATTGCAAAAAATAAAAGAATATGCCACAAGGCTTGAAGGCCATTAACAAAGAAAGGAATGCCCATAAAAGATTTGGCACAATGTCAGAATGATTGGCAAACTATGTAGTTAACCAGAGAGACTACTCTAAAGATCAGTTGCAGATTCTGGTATGTTTATTTTTAAAAGAATCTCAATAATAGGCATACCCCATACAGCAAAATTTTACATGTTTCTAGAGAGCCAAAATATTTTCAGTATTAAGATTTATTTGGTTTCTATTTGTACAAAGCATAAAGATAAATTATAAAAATAAAAATAATAATTTGAGGATCTTTTAAAGCAAATATCTATTTTGACAGGAAAATTACAGCAATTGTACCTGTAGTGCATAGGCTAGGACTGAGACTGCTTAAAGTGAAGAGAAAATAAAAGTGTTTTTACATGTGTTTTCTTATTCTAATTTGACTACGCTACCAAAGGAAACTAAAAATTATTTTACAGGTCATTGTCATTCTTATGACAATCTTGTGATTATTTGTACTTAATGTTAAATATTTCCTGACATTTTTACTTCAATTATTTTTAGCCATTCACCCACAAATGCAGTACAGTTGACATAATTACCCCCCTTTTAATTCACAAAAGACATGTATTTACCTATTTGTTATAATGCTTCTCGTGCTAGCATGCTGTTTCTGTGACAAGACTACTTTGAACACACAGTAGGTAAAATAATATTGTATATTGCACAGCAACCCCAATAACTGAATGTTAATTTAACCAGTGAAGACAAAGTAATTATAATAATAAGAATTCTTATCTTTTAATGGAGTTAAAAATGGAACTCAAATTGGTCTTATGTAGCTCATTGGCTTAGTAATCACTAGAAAAATCAACCAGTCAAGGTGCAAAACATTTGCAAGGCTGCAAGTAGTTAGTAGAGATCCTAGCAGATCTCAGTGTACTATCAGGGTATTAGTGGCACATCTAGAATATTTGACACCTGTCAACCTCCACGTAACAAAATTATTTTCAGTAGTAATGAAAAGAACAAGTGTGATGGCCAGAAAAAGATGTGTAGATAGTGAAAATTGCTTTTTACTGAATATATATGTGTGTATTCATAATAATAATGCTGGTTAAAAAAATAAAAAGGAATGTATTACAGAATTTAAAAAACTGACCATTTTAAATTATATAAATGTATCTTCAGTGAGGGTTTATACCTAAATATTGGTCTGTTGTAATAATGCATAACAACATTACATTAACCAGTAAGTGAGGTTGTTTTTCCCCCAGTACTGGGGATCAAACCAGGGTCTAGCACATGCTAGGCAAGTGCACTACCATTGAGCTGCATCCCTAGACTCTGTTTTTTTCTTTTTTAATTTTAATTTTGTGACAGGGTCTCAATAAGTTGTCCAGGCTGGTCTCAAGCTTGGAATCCTCCTTGCCTCAACCTCTCAAGTAGCTGGGATTACAGATGTGCACCATCATGCCCAGGTATGTATTTTTTTAAATATTTTTTAATTGTCAATGGACCTTTATTTTACTTATTTATATGTGGTGCTGAGAATCAAACCCAGTGTCTCACACATGCTAGGCAAGCGCTCTACAACTGAGCCACAACCCCTCCAGCTGTGTATTTTAATAAACCAAAATATCTTGCAGAATGTGGATACAATTTAAACAAATAAATTATACCACCAATGCACCGTTGTTTTCTTGAATTATATTTAGTTTAAAGCAAATGGTTAACAATAAATAGAAGTATTATTCATATTTGGTAAGACTTGATGTTTGAAATAAAATCTGTACTTCTCATGAGCTGGGGTTGTAGCTCAGTGGTAGAGCACTCGCCTCGCCCTGGGTTCAATCAGCACCACATAAAAGTAAATAAATAAAAATAAAGATATTGTGTTCATCTACAACTAAAAAATTTTTTTAAAAATCTGCACTTCTCAAAAACAATACTCCACAGAGTTGGCACGCTATCTTGTCTTTATTACAAAAACTTCATAGAATAACTTGGGTTGTTTTTCGTCTTCAAAATCACTGTTGTTAATTTCAAATATACTGTTTAAAAACAGAATTATGTAATACAAAGTTTGGAGATAAAAATTGCTTTCAAAGCAGGTTTCATTGTTTCTCAGAGTTAGTTTTTCCTGAAAGGAGTGGGTACAGCAGAGTTTATATGTGGAAGCTTAACTGTACAATTGGGAATTCTCTAAATTAATGTTTCTTAAAGGATAAATTATCAAATTGTGCTAACTAAAACTTTGATGTGTTTTATTTCAACTCAACAATAATAATCAGAGGAATTGTTTAGAATTTAGATCAACCAAAGATAGTTTGGGGGGGGCATTATTTTATCACTAGCATTGTTTAGAATTGTTGGCACATGGTGGTAATAAAAAACAGCCAAATCTGGTTAGTATTGTTGTTGTGTTTAACTACTGTATAGTGTGTCCCCTACATCAGCAGGGGATTCTCTATCCCTCAACACATTACTGAATACACTTATTTCTTCTAACCCATAAAACATGCTTTGTACCGTGTCATTTACAACACATACTAGATACATCCAACTGCAGAAAATATTCAGAGAAGTGCTGCACCACTCTGAAACCTATGTGTTCATAAATAATCACAGAAGGAGATCAAGAGTACTATTAGTAAATTAATAATTGTTGAATAACTTCATGTAAGTCATATGCTTCCCAGTGCCTTCATACATTATTAGTTCTGCATCATCGTATCCCACCATTAACACTATAAAGGCTTTTTTTTTTTTTTTTAGCTCATTTAACTGTGGAAGAAGCTCAGAGCTGGCTTTAAGTGTTCAGTTGACCCACAGCATTTTTGCCTCCTCTTAAGTACACTCCTAGAATCCCCTTTGCTATTTCCCCAGTCCCAGATGCTCAGTGCTTCTGTGCTCCTGGATTTCTGGGATCCCTTCAAAGTCTCTGTGTCCCCCACTAAAGTATTAGGAACATTTTGTGTTCCAACATTCAGAGGATTTGCTTTTCAAATAGGATTGCAGAGTGAGTAAAGCTTAGCACAAAAGCCAATGGTGTGGTTTTTGATATTGGGAGTATACTATATTGTGGGTTATAGGGTCTCCATACTACCTCTCAAAACACAGTAAGTACATCACCATCCTACTTGCATGGTCCACCCTGATACTGTGACATAGCCAAAATCATTGCCTATGATTTCAGACACGAACATAGGGCTCATAAGCTTTGGGGAGCTTCTATGCTGATGAGGACAGGTTATCAAATCTTTTTATAAAGTCACAGGTTTTTTTCTATCTTAAAACCCTTCAGATTCAGACAATGAAGCTAAGAGCTGCATGAGAACAGAGGATTTTTGTTTATTCTTTACCTAATCCCCTCAGAACTACATGATCTGCTGTCACTTTCCACATCTCAAAAAATATGGGAGCAGGGCAAAATAACTAGATCATCTCTTAGTCTCTTTTTTTTAAAAGTCCTCTTTTATAAGATATAGATATCAAATTTTATCATTTGTAGCCACCTAATTTTGGGAGACGAGTCAAATTAATAATAAAAAAAGTATTGGTAGTGATGATGATAGAGCTTATTGTTAGGAAAGAAAGTTTGTAGAGTTATAAAAATCTTTCCCATCTATAATCTTGATAATTTATCCTTTAATAAATATGAAGTTGGGTCACGATTTAAATGTTTAAAATAAATTCTACCAAGAGATAACTATTGAGAAACTAAGTGCCAAGCATTGTTCTGAGGAGATTAGGTAAAGAATAAACAAAAATCCCCTGTTCTCATGCAGCTCTTAGCTATAGTTAAGAGAGGGCAGAAAATAGAAACATGAATAAGTAAAATATGAAGTATGTGAGATGATGATAAATTCTTTGGAAGTAATGAAGGGAAAAGGAATAATGAGCTCTGGAAATGGGGTGCAGTTTTTACAACGTATTCATAATGGTCACAGAAATTGGAGGGCAGAAGGCATAATGAACCCTTTGTAAATAGGAAAGGAGCAGCAAGCGCTGTAAAAGGTATCAACACACTTCATGCAGGAGAGGTGACCCAATACTTGATTGATGCAGGACAGCAGCCATCGCAGGACAGGTGAACATGAAGTACTTCCATTTCTCAAACCAATATCTTGATACAATTAAAAGATCTTAACTACTGTACTTTCACAAACACCAAAAGTCTAATTGCCATTACAAACCCCCTTCTGAAGCACCAATAAAATCCACAGACAGGAAGATTAATTTTTTTTTTAAAGAGAGAATTTTTTAATCTTTATTTTTTTTTAGTTTTCAGTGGATACAACACCTTTATTTTATTTTTATGTGGTGCTGAGGATCAAACCCAGCACCCCTCACATGCCAGGCCAGCACACTACTGCTTGAGCCACATCCCCAGCCCAGGAAGATTAATATTTGTTGAAATATTATATCCTAGGTAATACTATTTATTCATAAGACAAAGTTTGCTATTTGACTTGCTTTTATTTACTTATTTTCAGATTTCTATTTATTTATTTCCAGTAACTCTAACTAGAAGTTGGAAGTTAGAAATGCAATCCAGGAAGCCCCTTTGAGGGTGTTTTAAGGGAAGGATGGGAGAGCGTTCTGGGTTTTTGAGGGAGCTGAGATTTGAACCAGTCCTGATTCTGGTGAACTAGTGAGCTGGAGGATATGGGGTACAATACAGAAAAGGATATACATGAGAGGTGCACCTTTGGTCAAATTCATCTCCAAGGAAGAGAGGGTAGAGCTTCTAAGAACTGCTTTGTTCTTCCCAGAGAAGGGGACAGGAGAACATCCACTTTTCAACAGTGACTCCATGCGGTAATCAGAAGCAACAGCAGTAGTGCACAGGCATGATGGACCTCAGGATTCCACTTGATAGAGTAGAAAAGTTGGACCAAACAAAAGTCTCTTGTGCTTTTGACAATGTAGTATGTGTGGGTGGGGAGGGGGATCCACTAATTGTCCATATTTATCCATTTATTTATGGACAATTTGTAGAGCATTCAAATGTATATCTCCAAATTGCATAAATATCCTTCCTTTTAAATTGAGAGGAAACCAAGTAAGCTATCTATGCACTACCACCTAAAGTAAAGTTTGAATTATGATATCCAGGAGGAAATTTTGATAGTACTCAATTTCACACAAAAATTTACTTATGCTATACAAATGTGCAACATTCTAGGCTGAGTATGAACAAAAATAATAACTAACATTTGTTAAGCACTATTGGTTAATCCCTATACATTTTCTCTTTTAATCCTCCCAATAATCCATGAAAGTTTGCTTTATTAGCACCTCCATGTTGCAAAGGAGAAAAATTGAGACCTGGAGAGATTAAATGGTAGAGCTAGAATCTGAGCCCAGGGCAGCCTGTCTCAGAAGACTTCTTTCTTCCCTTTCCAATACAACACCTTCCAGGAGGCAAACCTGATTCTCTTTGCCCTTTGCAAAGTGAAGCCTCACATCTCTCTTTTTTTCTTTCAGTGGTCTTCTTCCTAACACAGAAGCTAAATAACTGACATTTATCCAAGTCCATCTTTTTCCCTAATTAGGTTGTGTGAACATTTCTCTGCAGATCTTTCCTCTTTCTTAACCTTTCCTTTTATAGACAGGGGCATTCAGATGACCTGTGCTCTGGGCAAAACTGCCAACATGATGCTTTGCACTCATCCGTAAAATAAACTTTTCACTCTTACTTCCTCCATTTCCACAAGCAAATGACTTATTCAAATTTTATGGGCAAGAGGTGAGAAAAATGTAAATGTGATTCTTTGAAATGTCTCCTTTGGGTATAGGGACCGTACATTGTAGGGGCTAATTGTCAGAAAAGTTTAATTGTTACCCTGCAACTCAAGCTTCCCTCGTGTGCAGGGGCACACCATAGGTGCTAATAGTGAGAAAATTTGACTGTGACTCCGCCATGCTCTCTTCATTAAGCTAATGGAACATTTTCCTCTCATTTTCTCCCTAGGGAGGCTGTAGGAGTACAACCTTATAATTGTTGCTCTTACTGTAATTGGAGGTAGTAGGAGTATATATAATCTTATTGTCTTTTCTATGTGGTGGTAGTTTATTTATGACCTATTGATAATTCCCAGCCAGCAGCAGAAAACTCAGTGAGTATTACATTAGCATTGCCTCCTAGGAGAGCAACTACTAAACAAAGACTATTATTAACCAGAAAGAACACCTACTAAGGATGGCCCGTCATACCAAATATAAACTTCATTACTGCAAAGATTGACCCCTCTGGATATCATGGGTGTTTTATTTTTTGCACTAGAATTTATTGTCTTAATATGTACCTTTGTTTAGACATGAGGTCTGTGCTTCATGAACCATTTGGGAAGGTTCTCAAAGACTACCACACACCTTCTTCAAAGCAATGGAGCATCCTATTTAGCCACTGAAGTTGTTGGAGTGCAATAGGGCAGGAGAAAAACATTAAAAGCCAGCCTTCATCTACTGGTTTAGAGCCACTGGACTGTGCTGAATGTGGTTTGGACCAGCAAGATCCTCCCCTCAAAAAAGACCCTGAGATGCTCTTGGAAGCTGTTAACCCAAACACAGGTACTCACACCTTGACCTCCTGCAACCTCCTGTCATTCTTGATAAGCTAATCCTTTGGCACCATCTACAAGATGTAACATTATTTAGGGCATTGAGTGTTCTTTGAAATTTTCCCACAGTTCATGGGTTGCTTTTGGTCTTCATTAAACAGTAATGGAAGAAAATTTGTATATTGGATGTTTTGCTGCTTAAAGTAGCTCCAAATACTGCCTTATTTTGGGATAGAAAAAATCTTTTCTAAGGCAAGATTCATGAATGTAAAAATATAAGGTGACATTTACAAGAATGTACCATTGTATACTCTGCCTTACAGGACATTGAATATTTTAATACTAGAGTGCATGATCAAACATCTGAACTGTTAAAACTTACAAGCTGCAAATTGGCATTGATCTAGCATCTATTATGTGACAAGCACAGTGCTAAGAACTTTCATAGATATTTCATTTTATATTCCTAAAGTAGGCAAAATAATGGCTTCCTAAAGTTGTCCATGTTCTAATTGCCAAAACTTATGGATATGCTACTTAGATGGGAAGGAACTTTGCAGATATTATTAAGTTAATAATCTTGACATTGAAAGATTATTCTGGATTATCTTCCATTTATCCAAATCATTATAAGAGGGAGGTAAAAAGATCAGAGTTGGAAAAGAAGACATAACCATGGAAGCAGAAGTCAGTGTGTTAGGGACCACAAATCAAGTCAAGATGGCGCCTGGCAGTTTGCCAGGAGGAGTGGTGTGTGAGGCAACGCCACAGAGCCATTAAGATGGTGGGGATTCCTTATTGGCTGACTGCTGTATCTAGATGATACTAATTGAGTCAAGCTGTATGTAATCAGTTAGGTATATATACCTCTGCTGTTCCGCAATAAAGCGGTTCCTGCTACCTTGGGTTCCGGCTACCTTGAGTTCCTGCTCAGTTCCCGCTGAGCCCCCCCCCACCAATAAAGTAGTTCCCGCTTCAACCTTCAAGTTGCTTGTCACCTCCCAGTTATTTTGCCCAGCCGGACTGCGGCATCAGTGTGATAAGGCCATGAGCTAATAACTAGAAAGAGCAAGAAAATTAAATTCTCCTCTAGAGATTCTGGAACTAATGAAGTTCTGCCCACCCATTTTGGACTTCTGACCTGCATAACTGTAGATAATAAATTCGTGTTGTTTTATATCATTAAGTTTGTAGTAATTTGGTACAGTAGCAGTTGTATACTGTCTTGGTCCATTTGAACTGCTATGATAAAATACCATAGACTGGGTGGCTTATAAACAGCCCAGATTTCTTTCTGGAAGTTCTGGAGGCTGTGAAGCCCAAGATCAAGGTGCCAGTGCTGCTGTTTGATGAGAGCCCACTTCCCAGATTTTAGAACTTAACAGTCTTTGAACTATCACTTCACATGGCAAAAAGGGAAGGGAGCTCCCTGGGGTCCCTTTTACAAGGGAATTAATTCCATTCATGAGGACTCTGCTATCATTATCTAAACACATCCTAATGACCCCATCTCTCAACACTATCACATTAAGGGTTAAAATTTCATTGTATGAATTTGGGAGGGGAAGAGCATAACCATTCTGTCTCTAGTGGATACTATGCAACTCCCAATAATTTTGTAAAACAAAGCTCTCATCTCCATTTACAGATGGGGAAACTGATATTTGGAAGAATTGCAGGGGTTTATTTCACCCTGCTTCTTTTCACAATGTATAATAAGGTAGAGTTGTTTTTGAGTGTACCTGCATTCTCTCCTGAAGCATACTGGGTTCTCCTCAAAAACTGAAAAAGCTTCAAAATGCACAAGTTAGCTAACTCGCTAATCAGAAACCCACCTTTTGTCTTCAGTCATTGGGTTAGATGACTTTATATTGAACTTCACTGAGTTTTTTATCTTCTAAAAATTTGACAGGTTTGTAAAGTTTAATTCAGTATTTCTGAAACTGAAGCTTTTTGCCTTGCTTTCTTTTTGTACACATTTTCTTTTGTCTCATCATGTTAATCTAGACTTTGAAATTATTTATACCAAGAGGAAACTAGCAGTCTGTAATAGAGAGGGGCTTGATGTGTTTCTAGTTTTATAAAATAACAACTTCATAGGGTTCTAGAAGAAGATGTCATATTCTAGTGTCAGCTTTCAAACCCACATAAATGGAGAGCAGAATTTTGGGTAGTTGATGGTCATTTTCCATGTCCCTAGTACCATGAAGTACACTGAATTCTGTAGTAGGTCTAGATAAAAATGTGTGACTCACGGGATTTAAAAGGATTTTTGGAGTTTTTAAAGCGTTTTATTTTATAGTAGATAATGTGTTGATTACCATCAACCCTAGCTTGAGGGATTACCCGTCCCCTTTCTGTACAGTGCAAGTGAGGACAAACTCAACATCTCCATATGACCTATACTTAGCCAATCAGAGTACTCTACCCCTGACCACAGTGATTGCTTCGGGATCAGGGATGGGTATGTGACCCAAGACAGTCGAAGACTCCTTCTTGGGACTTCCCTGCCAGAGAAGAAAATATGTTTTATTTCTCTTTGGCAAGCTATAGGAACAAAGTAAGCCTGTGGTTCATGTAGCTTGTGACCATTTTTCCAGAACATTGAGGGGCAATCACATGCTGCAAGAAGAATTGCAGGTGAGAGTTGAGTGTGAGGAGTTATAAAGGAACAGAGAAATAGAAAGCAAGGAAGTCCTAATTTACTCAGCCATGTCTTATGCTTATGCGCTGCCCCTGGACTCTTTCAGCACATAAGCTAAAATATCCTTTTCAAACTTAGGTTTGTTTGATATGGATTTGTGATTAAAATGGAATAAGATTTTAATTTAATTGTTTGAAAAGGTGGTATCATAACTCAAGAAAAACATATATAGCAAAGACCTCTCCAGATTGTCCTCCCCTACACAGTTCCTACCCCAGAGGTCATTATTAAATCTTTTTATGAAATTTTAAAATTTTTCTTCATGCATAGACAAGCAAATATAAAAATATGCTTCTATTTTAACATAAAAGTTAACATATTAAACATATTGTTCTTAGTTTTTTTAACAATAATGTATCTTTAGCAGTTTTCTTCCTTCCTCTTATTAAAAAAAAAGTGTATGTATTTTTAGTTGTTGATAAGCTTTATTTTATTCATTTATTTATATGAGATGCTGAGAATCAAACCCAGTGCCTCACACATGCTGGGCAAGCGCTCTACCACTGAGCCACAACCCCAGCCCCGCTTCCTTTTTAAAGCTGAGAAATGGCATGAAAATAGTGTTGCTCCATGGCCAAGAGCACATAGAATTTTTAAATCTCCTTTCTTCAATTTTAATAAGCTTAATATTTCCCAGAGATAAATGTCAACCTCAAAAACTACTTTTGCCATAACAGTTATGAATGACCCTGTGCAATCTTGAAATAGGAACCAGGATAAATAGGACACTATGGCATGGGTTATAAAATGGACATTGCAACTCAATTTGGTTCACTAATATGTTTTCCTTGGCCTGAATAGTGTTTATCATTTTTGAACTACTTGTCAATGTTTAAAATTATTTAAAAGGCTTCATGTTAATATTGTAATATTTCATTTTAACATCATTGAATAATTTCACCTTAAAAGCGTATTTCTAGTTTCTCTTGATAATGTATATTGCTCATTTCCACAAGTTACTAATAGGTTAAAGTTCATTAGTAAGAACACTGTAAATAGAGCATTCACCTTCAAGTTACCCATAGTTCCTTCATGTTTTCTGTGGTATCCCCAACCCTAAGGAAAAAGGCCTTTTGCCATATATTATATTTCATGTTCTATTTTGCCATATGTTATATCTCATGCTCTATTTGCCATATATCTCATTTATACCTATGTGGTTCCTATGGGTACACATTTGCTTGTGTGACCTTCAGATGATTGTTATTGAATCCTTCAGGACTTTAAGGCCTCTTCAAAGAAGAGTTATTTTCCCAAGACTATATGAAAGGTGCTCAGCAAAAAGAAATAGTTTCTCTTTTTTTCTATCTACTTAATTAATTTTCTTTGATCTAATAGTGAAAGAAAAGAAGAAAAATCTTACTGCATATATACTTAGACCACTTACCAGAAGTTTGCCTTATTCATTCCAACTGGCACAATGGTTCCAGCAATCAGCATCCTTTCATCTCTCAATCATAGGAATGATTGAGCATCTTGATTACTCAGTTCTTGCTAGGGCCAACTTTATTTAGGATTAAAGCTGAGACTTCACAATGATTCCATTGCATGACTCAAGAGAACATCGTGTCTCAGTTTTTCTATTGAATTTCCATCTAACAATGGCAAGTAAAACATATAACTTTCTTCATACATATATACACACAAACAATAAGAAAGGGTTTTTTGAAAAAAAGAGGCATAAAATATTAAGACAAAGAAAATGAGAAGGGAGGTGATAGCAACAACCTGTTGACAGGTGTAAGCAGGACAGCTGGCACCTCACCTGGTAAAGAGGTCAAAAATCCTGAGGTAAGGGGGAGGGGATAGAATGATTCTAGGGATTGAATCCTAAAGGCTTGGGGATTGATGGTCCTAGTATTTATGATATGAAGACAATTTTGAAAACAGGAAAAATGGTAGAAAGCTTGTTGAAGGTGTAATGGGACTTCCATCACTTCTCCTACCTGTGGCAAACTGGTGCCTGATTCTTATGGAGAGGTAATAAGAGGACATCTAGACTGGAGTAGGGATAGATTGTGGCGGGGAGGGGGTCTAGAAACAGTTAATGATGTGGACATTATCTTGAAATGAAGATTAAACTAAATATGCTCACTTATTAAATATTGAAGCCACTGCCAACATCTCTTCCTCTACTTTGCTCCCCTAAAGTAGATGATGAGATCTACATCCCCCTACCAAAGTGATAGTTTCATCTTTGAAAATCAGACCAGCCAAGAGAAAAGATCTAGAAACACTAATAAGGGATGGGAATTTCCATAAACAGACCAGCTCAATCATTCTACCCCCATAGTCATCAAGCCTCCCATTGGAAGCATAGAATTTTCCCTGAATTTTTTGTGATACACTCTTTGTTAGGGTCTGTAAACAAGTCAGGATGGCGCCTGGCAAATGTTAGAGTCTGTAAACAAGTCTGGATGGCTCCTGGCATTTTGCCAGAGGGAGTGGTTTGTGAAGTAACGCCAGTGTGGAGATTCCTTATTGGTTGACTGCTGTATCTAGTTTATGTTAATTAGATAAGCTGTGTGGAATGTATAAATACCCCTCCTGTCCTAAAATAAACAGCTCCCACTCCTGCTGTATCAATCTACACAAGTTGTTCGTTACCCCCCCCCCCCCCCCCCCCCCNCTACACAAGTTGTTCGTCACCCCCGGCTATTTTGCTGCAGATGGACTGTGGCAACTCTTTTTTTTTCTTGTGTGTTAATGGGGATTGAACCCAGGGGTGCTCTACCACTGAGCTACATCCTCAGCACTTTTTTTTTTCTTTTGAGACAGGATCTCACTAAGTTGTCCAGGTTGGCCATAAATGTGGATGCTCCTGCTTCAACCCCTGGGCTGCTGGGATCACAGATGTGGGCCACTGTATCCAGCAATCCACTCTTAATTATTACAAACCAGGTAAGAATCCCTAGATATCTAAAGGAGAAGATCCAACATACACATGACAACAAAACAAAACTACAGAAAGAACAAATAAGTTGCAGCTTAGAGGAGACAAAAGACTAGAGGGAGATGAAAATATAGAAAAAAAAGTTATTATCAAAATGTTTCGAGAAATAAGTTTCCTGAAATGGGAGATTCTAATAAAAATGAGCCTCTCAGAAAAATGTAAAAAATAAAGAATTATTGCAAATTAAAAGCATGAGGATTGAAAAATAGAAATTCAGTAAGTGGATAAGCAGATAAATTGACAAACTATCTTAAATTATATCAAAGGATAAATAGAAATATAAGCATAGTTATTTAAAAATTAGAGGAGAAACACAGAAGAACCAAATACTATGTCAGGGAAAGTGGAGGAGTGGAAGTCAACAACAAAACCATTTATGAGAATTTCCCACAACAAAATGAAGAATTTAAAGGACTTAGGATGTGTCCAGTACAATAAATAAAAATAGACTTATACAAGTTTCATAATTATGACATTTCAGAACACAGAAGACAATGCGAAGATCTATAAAGCTTTCAAAGGGAGAAAACAGATTTGATATAAACAATTAAGATTCAGAACTGAATTAGACTGGCTGGTCACAGTGGCCCACATCTGTAACCCCAGCAACTTGGGAGGCTGAGGCAGGAGGGTTGCAAGTTCAAGACCTACATCAGCAACTTATGGAGACCATATGGAAAAACAGAATTAAAAATGGACTGGCCATGCAGCTCTGTAGTAAAACACCCCTTGGTTTCATCAGACTTGTTAAAAAAGAGAACAAGAAGCTGGAAGAAAGTGGAGTGATGCCTACCAACTTCTGAGGAAGGTCATTTGCATTTTGGAATTCTAGACCCAAAATATCACTTAATGAGACATTTAGAGATTCAAGTTTCCCAAACCTTATTTATGTATAGTTTTTCATTAAACTAATGGAGAAGGTTCTTCATTGTTTCCCCCCAACCCCCCAGAAAGGGAGGGGAAGCCAATTAGGAAAAACAGAATCCAGTGGACCAGGGATTCTACACAGTGGAGAGGCAAAGGGAGTCCCAGAACAGTGGTTCTTAAAAGATACCACTCCAGGTTATGTTAAAACCACAGTGCCAGCTCATATGATCAGGCATGTCTGTTACATTAACCATTAGCTACATACAAAACATGAACTTCTTCCAACCCAATTGACATCATGATTACTAATATCCAGAAAGGTGAATGTGTGGGTGGAGGAGGGGAGCGGTTCCCACACATCATTCATGCTTCTCCTCTTTCCCCACCCACAACTTCTTCCCCAAACTATTAAGACCAGTGGAATAGAAATGAATCTTAAGTACCCTTTCTTAAAAAAAATAACTTTTAATATTAGAATAGTTTTAAACTTAATGAAAAGCTGTAAAATTTAAGTCCCTTATGCCCATCACCACTTCTCCTGGTTCATTTGTCACAATTAGGAAGCCAATATGGGTACATGACTGTTAACTAAATTCCTCAGTTTATTCTGTTTCACAGTTTTTCCCAGTACCAGGACTGTATTCCAGAATATCACATTGCATTTAGTCATGAAGTCTCCTTAACCTCCTCCACTCATGACAATTTCTCAAGTTCTCCTTATTTTCCATGAATTGAGTTGTTCTAGGGAGTGCTGGTCGGGTATTTCATAAAATGTTCTTCAGTTGTGGGTTTGTCTGATGCTTCTCACCATGGTTCAGCTAGGGATAGAGTATTTGGGAGTAAGACATACCATCAACATGACATTTTACCGATTTTATTAATGCTGCCCATAGATAGTATTGGCCACGTTTCTCTACCATAGTTATTTACTTCCCCTTTCTACACTCTGCTCATCAGAAGTCAGTCGTTAAGCACAGCTCACCCTTGAGGGATGGAGAGCAAAGCTCTACCACCTTTAAGAGTGGTGGTGAGTATCTACATAAATTATTTGGAATTCTTCCATATGGAAGATTTAATTCTTATCCCTATTAATTTATTTATTCAATCATGAACTTATGAATGTTGATTTATACTTTGGGATATAATTTAATACCGCCTTATTTATTTTGTTACTCAAATTGTCCAGGTTTGTCCACTGGCAGCTTTTAGGTTAGTTCCTATGACCCCTTTTCATGCCTCATTTGCCTGTGTATGTGTGTGTGTATGTGTGTTTAGCACTTCCTCACGTTCAGCACTACCAGAAGCTCTAGACACAGCTGTGTATTCCCAGCCTCATACCTGAAATCTGCCATCTTTCCGAGGAGCCTCTTTCCTTTTATGGAGAATACCATGTGCCCTTTCTTTACTGGCATGAATATTCTTCTCCTTCTCCTTTTTTTTAATTTTTAAGGACTCTACCCACCCCATCCCACCCCTAGCCCATCAAGTTAAGAGCTATTTGGATTATCAAGAAAATACATTGATAATTTGCCTCATAATTAGCATTCAGAAGTTAATGTTTTGTATATAGCTAATTGATTCAGAAGTTTTCATTAAATATTTGGAGTGTCTTTTTATTTAAGAAAGCTAAAATTTTGTGATACTTATTAACATGAAAAAAAGAGATAGCTGGTTATGTAATTACCTTAATTACACTTCCTTGAAGTTGCCCAGTGCCCCAAATTTTTTCTAACCGTAACAGAGAATATGTTTCTGAGGGTGTTTTGATCTGACACCCCAAAAGGCACTTTAGCTTTCTGCAAGACAGACACCATATTAGTTGTCCCATATCCTAGAAAAACATTACTAGTAATTGGAACCCTTAGAAATATTAACTGATGTCTTACCGTCCATTTGAAGAATGCTAAACAGGTTTTACAAGAATTAGATTCCATGATACTAAGTATCTTAAAAGTAGGAGCCACCCCAACATATAGGATAATTAATATTATTAGTCCTTGCAGTTTTATTAGGAATATATACAGATTTTACAGATCCTATACCTTGAGTCATTTAGCATAACTATCTTTTTTTTAATCTTAAAACAATGTTTTGCTCTACACATAAAATGAATAACCAATACTAGATCTTTAAAATTAATTAAGAAAAGAATGGTTGAGATAAATTAACCTGAAATCTATGCTATATAAATGTGAATTCAAAGTTAATTATATTTGCTTCCAAAAGGCTACATTTGCACTTAAAGGCAGAGGGCTCAACTCAACGCTTCTGTGTCAAATGGTACCAGATGGTTATTAGACTTACTGAGACTTCAACATTTTAGTGAAAGGGGAAACAATAAAATATTCTTTTGTTTAAATTAAGTTTACAATCCAAAGGATTTGTTCCTTTGGGCCTCAAAGTTCTACTTTTCAACATGAGAGAGTCTTGAACATAATATCTTTGCTTCAAAGCCTTTTGCTTTCAAATCTAACTTTTGCTTTGAAACTAACTGAAAAGAAACTAAGTGTGTCAGAACCATACCTAATCCCCTAGGAGTCAGCATTGCATCAAGTTTATTAAAATTAAACACTTCTCTTTTTTTTCTCTCATCCTCAAATAGGCACCTGGTAATAAAAGGCAAATGAGCTGGGTTAGGATAAAACAAGCAATATTTTTTCTTCACTAGTTCATTTGGAAAAGTCACTTTGCTAATTGAGAAAAATTTAATGAATTTTACTTGTATTAAAATAAGGGTAATTGCTTCACGGCAACAATGTACTCATTTGAGAAAGTCATTACATTTATGTATTGTGTTTTCATGTAAATACTTTTGCCAAAATGTATTAGCAAGGAATATAATATTATGGTTCATGGTTCATGTAGTATCTGAAAAGAATAATTGTATAAGTAATCTGTGAAAACAAAGCAAATGTTCCTCTTGGGTTTGTACAATAAAAATGGAATTAAAATTATTCAGGCTCAAAAATGCAAATATAATGCATCTCCACCAGCTGAAAAATAAAATTTTCTAGGCAAGACTTGTATATTCTTAAGTATGCAAGTTTGATTCCAGAATACAAACAATTCACATCATGCATTTTTTTAAGTAATCAAATATTTAATTGTTTTTAAAACAATAAAATCATCAATTATTTTACTAAACAAGCTCACTGATATTCAGAACACATTCTGGGGAAAATTCATGCAGTGAAGCAGCAGCAGCAACCAAAATCGCACTTTCATGTATTAAACAGTAACAGATTAAATTCACAGTAAACTTAAGAGCAAATAACCAATATCAATTTAAACAGATTAAATCTTGGGAAAGGGCAAAGTTTAGAAATGATCTGAAGCGATAACCAAATTCTGAGAACAATAGGCTGTTGTATTAGACAACAGCACCCCCTACTGGAAGCTTGAGGCTGCTTGGACTGGCATTCTTGGAGGCTGCAGAAAAGCATGTAGGGGGCAGGGAATCTGTGATGATGGGGAGACATCCACCATGGGATTAAGGGCATCATCAGTTCCAGAATTTTTTTTTCCTATTGTGTAATCACAAACTTAAGGTTCTAGAATATTTATTATTCTTCATCGATAAGCAAACAAGAAATTGATTCAGATGTTTTCATTTAAATAATTGGAGTATCTTTTTTATTTAAGAAAGCTAAAATTTTGTGATACTATGTGATGTGAAAAAAAGAGATAGCTGGTTATTTAATTACCTTAATTACACTGCCTTGGAATTGCCCAGTGCCCAAAATTGTTTCTGACCATAACAGAGAATATGTTTCTGAGGGTGTTTTGATCTGACACCCAACAGGCATACATTATGGCTGTACTTACACATTTATGTGCAAATATTATACTCAAACACAGAGACATACATATAAACACACACACCACATGTACACACAACAATGACATTCGATCTATGATTCAAAGCAAAACCCAGTAGCCTAGAAGTCTCAGTAAGATGTCCCCTTGTTCATGTTTTGGGTTTTTTTTTTTCTTTTTCTTTTTTTTTCTGTTATTCTTTGGGTAAGTAAACATCCTTAGCAATCACAGACAGGAAGAAACATGAAAACCTCAAAGGGTGATGAAAGGCAATATTTGACTAACAGCCGTCTATAAAATATTCTCTTATAAACATTAATGCAATTCAAATTAATCAAATGTCTAATAAACTTGTCTTTGTCTGATCTTATAGGAAACCCCAGTCAAACTAACTTGCTAAATATATGTAAATGCCATAAGCAATAAGTACAGTGATCACAAAAACTAAAGGAAAAATCAGGAGGGATGATTTTAATAGATATGGCAGATACATAGAGAATTTGGGGGGGAGGAATAGAAGTAAGCATGAAAATCAGGTAAGTTTTAAAATTAAATCCAGGTTTCTATGAAAAAAAAAGATGAAAATGTCTCTCACCTTTGCATCTTACTTCATGAACACCCACCCCATCACCTCCAGCACCAAATGCTTTAGTTTTATGACTTACATGTGAATATTTTTGGTTTTTTTGTTTTTTCAAACCCACAAGGAAGGAACATTGCCTGAGCAAGTGCATCCCATTTCAGAAGCCAAGTTCCCCTCACAGCTTGGGGAGGGGAGAAGTTCAGCTTCTCCTTCCTTGGCATTTCTGAAGTATGTGGAGGCAAAGGGAAGCCAAATTGGAGGCACTCTGTTAATGTTAATTCCCCAGCCCCGAAATACCCAGGGAAGACAATTCAGACAGGGGTTAAATATACACTTGGAGCTATCTGCAGGTGGGAGTGTTCCCTTCCTAAGGCTAGAAGCACACAAAAATGCTTTCCTTAAAAACAAGATCAAAAGTATTTACATTTTCAGGTGCTTGAAAGAGTGGATAAAGCACCAAATCAGAACATAGGAACACAAAGATGCATCCCAGCTGGCCCAATAGTGTGCTCCTGGGTGTCATTTAACATGTTCATGCCTGAGTTTCTTCATCTGTAAAAATGAAGTCATTTGACTGTTGTGTGTTTCGTTTAGTTGGTTTTTGGTTTTTTTTTTTTTCCCAGATTAACCTTTGATGGCAAAGAAATTTTGATGAGGATTTAATATTTAGACAAGACATGATCTAACAGTGCTTCAAAGAATAATCATTACACATGAAGGAAATGGGTTCCAAAAATCAAGAACTATAGTGAGTGATGTATCTTCCCTGAATGCACTCATTCATTTATTTATCCTTCAGTTGGTGTTGATTAGGACCCAGTGTATGTTAGAGTCAAAACAGGCAATGGAATTCAAATTTGAGTAAGACTCAAATATCTTCCCTCAAAGAACTTGCAGCTTAGTGAGGAAGTGAGACAAATGATCTGTAATCACAAGACAGGGTGGCAAGTCCTCTGCTAGCATAGTTCTCGGTGCTGTGGGAGTGCACATGTCCAGGGAGGTTAATGTGAAAGCTGTCATGAAAGGATACTTGGAGAAGGTTATACTCAAGTCCCATTTTCAGGCATAAACAGGAAGAAAAAAAAAGGAATTTTAGGCAAAAGGAGCAGCCTTTGAACTCAATCTGGAACATGGAAAGAATGGAAGGATTCTGGCAGCAGCAACTTGAGGGCAGTGGTGCATCCAGGGAAGTGGTGGCAGGGAGAGCAGGAATGGAACCTTGAAGTGAAAGGGAAAAGTTTCTTCTATCCAGGGGGCTGTGTGGGAGGTAGAGATTGGACAGAATAGACTGGAGCTTTTTAAGACAAGAGACAAGAAGACAAGTGAAGAGCCTGTGGTAAAAATCTGTACCAAGGCCAAAAAACATTGGAAATTGAGAGAAGGGAAGAAATTTGCAAATGTTGATAAAGTATAACAGGATTCAGTGATTGTGTTTAGGCTGAGGCAGAGGGGGATGCGGAGGACCACTTACTTCCACACTCCAGTTTAGGTGGCCAGTGCACTGACAGCAATGGAGATCAGGTTGGGTGGGGGAAGATAAAGAACTCCATCTGGGCCAGAGATTAATGAGTTATTCAGATGGAGATGTCTGCAGGGTTTCTGAAGGACAAAGGAGAATGTAGCATTGAGAATATGAATTTGGGAGTATTGGGGTACAGAAAAAAACAATACTTCAACATCTGCCTTAAAACTTAGAGTACCTGAGGAGAAGCAAGTGAAGCAGGAGGTATCCTCTGGAGGTCCCACAGACTGCATCTACCAAAGAGGAACATAGTTTCTTCCAGTTGTCTTACTGAAATGTCATTGTCCAAGGAAGATGAAACTTACATCACAGAGGAAGAGACTAAAAATCAAACACTACATCTAGAGCCCAAAGGAATTTTGCCCCAGGCCACTATCTGTTTGGGGGGTCCACTTATTGCCTACTAAAATTCATTTATTCCCCTGCCCAAACTGTCTTCATCCCCCATTTTCCTCTGCCCCAAGAAGATGGTGGTTAAGCCTCCATCTTCTGGCCCTTCTCTGAATTTCATATTTGTGTGGCTCCCATGCACTTAGGCATTGTTATGGTTTACACATGAGATGTCCCCCAAAAAAACTCATGTGTAAAACATTGCAAGAAAGTTGACAGGTGAAATGATTGGGTTACGAGAGCCTTAACCCACTCAGTACAACCCTGATAGGGACCACTTGGGTGGTAACAGCAGGTAGGATGGATGTGGTTGGAGGAGGTGGGTCATTGAGGATGTGCCATTGGGGTTGATATTTTGTGAGTGGTGAGGGGAGTTCTCTGTCTGCTTCCTTGTTGTCATGTCCTGAGCTGTTTTCCTCTGTCATGCCCTTCTACCTTAGTGTTCTGCCTGGCCCAGGGCCCAGAGCAATGAAGTCAGTTATCTATGAACTGAGACCTCCAAAGCTGTGAGCTTCAAATGAACTTTTCCTCCTCTAAAGTTGTTCTTGTTGGGTCTTTTGGTGATAGCAGTATAAAAGGTAACTAAGACAGGCATGTTAATAAATGTGTATGCCTATTCTGTTAGTCTGCCTACTTACTGTCTGTCAGTTTGTGCTGGCAGACTCAATCACTGAGCCTTCAGAAGGAAAGCTTGCCCTCAAGAGAGTCAGATTCTCACACTTCAGTCCCCAGTGAGGCTATCCTTCTTCTCTCTACCACCTGTTTCCCCAAGTATTGAAAAATCCTGTGGAGGAATTCTGATTGGTTTGGATGATACATCAACCCCTGTGGCCAAGAGGATATATAGACTCTTCTAGAACCATTTACTTCAAAGGATTATTTCCCAAAAGTTAAAAGAGTGCTTATGAAGAAGAACTTATACACATGACCACATCCTAAAAAATTTCTAATGCTAGAACTCCTTTACTGTTCTTGAAAAAATTTAGCTCTCTAGTCACAGCCATCTCTCCTCTTACAACCGACTCTACCACTCCCACTCTCATACTCACACTTAACTTAATCTTTTGCTTCACCCGGGATTCCATACTACAATCTACCCATTTTTTCAGTATACCAGCCTCCTCCCAGCTTTGCTTCCTTCCCTGTCCAATCTGGACCGAATAAGTAACATTACCTGGTCTAGTTTGGGGACCACCTAGGATCACAAGAAATTCACAGAAGGAACTGACCAGCCTGAGGATGGGGCCATGACCATCCTAACTGGTCTTAGACTCAGACTCAAACGTTCATGTGCTCCCTGACTTATCTTCCCAGGAGACCCTTGATCACATGATTCTCAGCTGACTACCACATAATTACTTCTGCATAGTCCCAAACCAAATGTGTTTTAAAGTGGCTCCAAGTTGAGTTTCTGAGCCAAGTCCTCTCCCCTTAGGAAATCCAGAAGATGCCAGTGAAGCTCACTATAGCTTAAAATTGCAGTTCTAATGGTTTAGAGAAATCTCAGTCCTGGGGCTTGATGAGTTACTCCATTTATTTTTTCAGTAAGTACTTGAGAAATATTTGTTAAGCAAATGATATTTTCAAGTTATGCCTGAAACCTTTAACATTTTATTCTATAAACTTTTAACAAAACAGACTGAAACCTTTTAAAGCTATCTGCGGAAATGTTCAATCCAACAGAGACCATTGAAGTACTACATAGTGTTAAAGAGAAACAAGCTGGCCTTGTTACCCCAAGAGTTAAAGTAGTGACATCAACAAATGATGAACCACAACAGACATCTGAGGAAATAAGTCAAGAATTTGCCTATACATATGTGACTTAAACCTCTACAATCAGGACCTCCCACAATTGTGTTTAGAAAGGGAAAAACATATGTAGTTAATTATATGGTACCAAGACTAGATAGACTATATGAACTGTCTAGGAAAGACAGCAGCCTATCTGGTTGACATATACATTTAAATCCTGATTCTGTTTGTTGATAACCTGATTTTCTTTTTGGTAGTTTTTGTTGAACAATAAAAAGAAGATGTATTTGTTTAATAGATAGAAATGCACCATCTTCCTAGCAGTTATATTTCTTAATGCCACAATTAATAAATTTGTATAAATTCAGCCATCTCTGTGGGGTTTAGTTATATGAGTTGGCATTTCTATATCTTGACTAAGAAGTTAGATGTATGTTCCTTATACTCTAATATTTTTCCTATGAAAGTCACGGAAAAGTAAGTGCCTCCTTCTGAACCCGTTTGGCAGGCTTGCCATCCCTTTCAGTGATATACCTCAATGTGACCCTGCTGGGTAACTTCTGTAATATTTGAACAGCTACCCCAATGGATAAGTGAGCAAATAATTATCAACGATGCCACACTTATGTGTGGTTGTTAATGATCAAGATAATTCCTATTTATTGGGTAACTACAGTATATCAGGGATAGCTAGGTATTTTACAGAGGTGCAACACAAAGTATGTTTACAGGATCATGAATCTTTTTTTAGCATCTGCTTTGTTCTTTTATGGATTTAAATTTTTTTCTACAGTGAACATGTGCTATGTAATTGTAAAGTTTTTATTCATTTTTTAAATGCAAAAAAACAAGCTCAAAATTCATTGCTAAATCTTTGGAATCTTCTTTAAGATTTTATTTCAATAAAATGTGGGAATTTTTATGGAGATGATACAGAATTTAGATGAAGTACAATTAGACTGTCCTTTTGATTTACCAAAGACTTAATTTGTCATTCTATGTGCACATATTTGGTCCTTCATTCAAAACAGACTCATAAAGCACTATCAGCCCAATTTTGCTTCATTACCATAGCAACATAATAGTGACAAAGGCACACAGCTCCTTCCCTCCTTCTCCCACACATGCCTGCTACCGTTTTACTTGTCATTTATCGCCATCTTCCTGCATCCATTTTTTTTCATCCTTTAGAAAGGATGTTTTCCTCTTCTCCCGAAAGCTGCTTTCCTCTTCCCCCCAAAATTTCATATGTAGCAAAACAAAGCTACGTATGTGAATAACCAAAACACCCTAAATTCTATATATCAATTTATTTTTTTTCTGTTTTATACTCTTTAGGATTCTTCCTAGTTGATCATAGGTAAGGAACAGTTATAGTTTTCCTGGTAAACTTATCAATTCAACACTTTTGAATCCAAAAAATTTCAATATTCCCAGATTGAATTAATTTCATTAATCCAAATGAGGTAGGAGAGAGTTCATCCTAGGGGAGCCACTAGCAGTTACTGGGTTTTTGAGAGAGGAGGAGGCTTTGTCTCACTCCCCTTTCCTCATCTTGTCAATGTGTACAGAATATATCCATTATTGATTTCAGCAGTTGTGGAGATGTGGGATTATAATAAGAGCAGCACAGATCAACATTTCAAATTCACTTGATGAAATCAAGGACCTGGACACTGCTATACTCCATTCAAAGGAGTACAGGTGAGCTTTCCCAACAAATCTGCTCTGGAACCCTCCTTTTGCTATACCCTTTCTTTCTTCCTAAGAATTCTGATTTCACTTAGGCATCTGCCTTACTGGGAAGCCAAGACTTTCAGGAGAAGATAGTCCAACTCCAGAAGGTGAGTCTGGATGGATGGAAGTTACTATGGCAACACCCTTTATTTACTAGGGTTGGTCTGGGCATGGCTGGTAATACTCTTCTGGCCAATAAGAAATAAGAAGAAGTCTGCTATTGGCTTCTGGGAAAGGTTGTTGAGGAGTACAAGAATGCCCCCCCCCCCAACTAGGCATGCTTCACTTACTTATTACATGGCAGTATAAAGTTTAGCCAGGCACATAGAATCCAGAATAAATAACACATTTCTCAGCATCCTTTGTAGCCCATTGTTCTGGCCAATGCAATAAAAGCAGACACAGAGAGTGGCATCTCCTGGGAATGTTCCTCTATGTATGTTCTGACAAGGGCTCTTTGTCTACTCCTTATCCTTTCTTTATTCTGCCTTGTGGCATATGGGTATGATAGCTGGAGGTAGAACAAACAACTCTTTGGACCACAGATAACCTCAGGAATGGAGACCATGCATGGCAGAACAGAAAAGAAGCCACACTTAAGTCACTACTATTTTAGGTTTTCTGTCATTTATAATTAAACCTAATACTAAGTAATACAAAGAGAAAGAGGACATATTTTCAGTCTCTAGATGTTGCTCCATCAAGGAGTCAGTCTGGAACTACTGCAGCCTTTGTGCAACCATGAGGACCAAGGCCAAGCCTAAGGATGGCAGGTGAGGGTGTGAAGTCAACCATCCCTGCAACTGTTTTTCTGTGTATTTTTTATTATGTGATAAAATATACTATGTTATTGCTAAAGCCACTGAATTGGTGATTTCTGTATCTTGTACCTGAAAGTAGCTCTTACAGGATTTAATGGTTTCTAATCGTTGTAAACCTCATGCACCTTCAAAAGAGATGGAGCTAATCAAAGATTTAGAAGATGCAGCATTAAACATGAAGGGTGTGTTACAAACCATTTAGAAATTAGAAGACAAAGGGGAAAAACATAAACCCACAATTCCACAATAGCCATGATGATCACTTTGGCCTTATGGTATTTTTTTAAATATCATACATAACTACATATATTTTTCCATATAGATAATCAATCACACTGTGAGTTTGACCTTTTTCTCTCCCACTGAATATAAATAAAAATGCTGTAAAAAAAAAAAAAAAAAGAAAGAAACAACTACCTGGTAATTTAAGAAAATAAATTTAAAAATAAGTTTGAAACAGAAATTTAAAACTCAAAGAGCAAGCACATTGGTGGCAGTGATTTTTGGTCAATTTTTTATTTTGGGCACTTTTGCATCTTTATCTTCGTGGTTTTACTGCAGGGTGGGCCAAATCAGGGAACTGTTCAGCAAATGTGAACAAGGAGAGCTTTCTGGCCAGAGGAGCAGAATGAGAAGCCACTGCCATTGAAAAGTGTGGGAGTAGTCCTATTTTCCATTTTTCTTCTCTTTCTCTCTGACATGAGGCGGATCATAGCTTGGCATTGGCATGGCAGTAAAAGAGGTTCCAGTAGGAAGAGGGTGGAGGGATCTGGAGTATAGTTCTCTTTCACTTGTTTTGCAATGCTGGGTAGGGGGTGGAACCCAGGCCTCCTGCATGCTAAGTGTATGCTCTACCACTGAGCATCACCCCCAACTCTCTTTCTAATTTTTCTATCATTGATTCACCCTGAGTGTGGGTCCAGATATTTGGTATAGGGGGCTTCTTTAGCACACAAGACTAAAACTTTAAAAGAACCCTATATTTCTGACCAGAAAAACCAGGAATAGAGGCGTTTGGGAGTGGGAGTGTGGGAAGATTGGAATCTGCGAGAGGAGAGATTTTGAGAATGAACATACTCAAATCTAAAAGTAAACTGATCCAAGTCCCAGGATCACCTCCAAGTTCTACAAGAAAGAATAAACAAACAAACAAAAATGTAATGAAGACTTAGAAAACTGAACCAACACTGGATATTCTGCTCAAAGAGGGAAGACAGAATTTATGGATTAAACCTTCACAGGCTTTTTCCTGCTGAAACAAACAACCACCACAACAAAAAATCAACTTCTCCCAGAAGTAAGCAACTAATGCCAACCCTGAGATTAACCAGATGTTGGAATTATAAAATTAAAAGCAACTTTGTATAACAGGTCTCCATGGGGTAGATTTGAAGACTCTTGAAACAGATTGGGTAATTGAAGTTTTACACAGAGAAATAAAATATATTTTTAAAAACCCATTTAAAAAATGGAAATTTTAAAACTGAAAAACATAGTATCTGAAATAAAAAATTCCCTGGATGAACTCAGTAGCAGAATAGACAGGACAGAGGAAAGAGTCAATAAACTTGAAGATAAATCAATATAAATTATCCTGTGGGAATGAATGGATAAAGAAAATATGTTTATATATATATATATATTATATATATATATATATATATATATATATATATATTATATATATATATATTTATATATAATATATATATATATTTATATATAATATATATATATATATGTGTGTGTGTGTATGTGTGTGTGTACATATACACACACATATATGTAATGGAATATTACTCAGTCATAAAGAAGAATGAAATTATGGCATTTGCCAGTAAGTGCATGGAGCTGGAGACTATCACACTAGATGAAATAAGCCAATCCCCCCAAAAATCAAAGGCCAAATGTTCTCTCTGATATGTGGATGCTAACCCACAATAAGGGAGAGTATGGAGGGGAAAAAAATAGAAGCTCATTGGATTAGACAAAGGGGAATGAAGGGAACAGAGTGGGGACAGTAGAATGAATAGGACATAACTTTCCTTTGCTTATTTATGAACACATGACCTGTGTAACTCCACAATATGTACAAGGATGGGATCCTAATTGGAATGGGTTGTACTCCATGTATGTATAATATGTCAAAATACACTCCACTCACCTACAGTCATACCACCCTGAATGTGCCCAAACTTGTCTGATCCAATATACACCCTACTGTCATATTATATCTAAAGACAAAAAATAAAAAAAACAATTGTTTTTTTGGTTTTTTTGTTTTTAATTGTCCTGTGGAAAGAAAGAGAAGAAACAAAGCAGAACAGAGCTTCAGGGATCTGAGAGGCAACATCCAAACACATACACTCATGTTATTGGAGTCTCTAAAGAAGAGGAGGAAATGATGGGTGAGGAAAAATTATTTGAAAAGTTCCCAGATTTGGATAAAGACATACATTTACAGACCCAAGAAGCTCAGTGAATACTAAACAGAATGAATTCAAAGAAATCATGTCCAGACATAATCAGATTGTTGAAAACCAAAAGGTAAAGATGGCTGGAGAGGCCACATGGGAAAGGGATTTCAATAGCTGAGTACCTGTGTCTACACACAGGGATGGTGTTCATGAGTGGATTTGTATTTTGGGTTTTGTACCTTTGCTGTTTATGTGGCTTTAAAAATAATCATTTTAGGGGCTGGGGATGTGGCTCAAGCGGTAGCGCGCTCGCCTGGCATGTGCAGGGAATTGGGTTCGATCCTCAGCACCACATAAAAATAAAGATGTTGTGTCCACCAAAAACTAAAAAATGAATATTAAAAAAATTCTCTCTCTTTATAAAAAAAATAATAATCATTTTATCTATAATATGGCAATTCAGAAAATTCTGATGTTTAAATAATTTCAGGCTCCTTTATAATTCATTATTTGTAAGGCATTATTCTATTAAAAAGTACAAAACATTTTCTGAAAACACCAAGTATAATTTTTAGAAGTGTAGTCGTCTCAAATGATACCTGTCCAAACAAGTATTAAACTGCATACCCATGACATAGGCCTGTACGTGCAGATATTTGAACTATTTATAAATATCAAATATAGCAAACTGAAGATTATCCAAGTTTTTGAAAAGATTATTTTCAACCTGATACAGTTTGAAAAGTTATGGCCTTGTGTCTAGCAGAAATGTCTCTCCTAATTTACTAGAATAGGCAGAAAACGTTCACAAACAAATAAAAATAAAGAATCCCAGGCAAGAATAAAAACTGAAAAAGAATAGACTCTGTTTAAAACCTTTACTTTTGTGTTCACGCTGACAAACTCTAACAAAGTACTTGAAATGTTTGTTGTGATCAAGAAATTGCGTGTACATGAAAAGCCAGGAAGGTAAATGGAGATGGCTTAGCTGCACTACAATAGGAAGAGGAAGCTTTGGATCCTGTGCAAAGAGGCGGCGTGCAGGGCAGAAGGGCAGGAAGCCCAAGGGAGGGTGCACTCAGGAACACTGAGTTGTCACCTCCGAGAAGCATCCATCCCCTTATTACCCCACGGTGCTTTTCTGCCGCACATCAAACAACAGATGGACAGCCAGCTGTCAGAAAACGTTGTCAGCTCGCCTCCTCGATGGCAGTGTAGTGTGTAGAAGGTACCGTTTTAGAGACTTGTACTTTCATGTGAGAAGTGCTTGTAAGGCAGCAGGAGCTCAGGGCAGGGGTTGCGTGTTGCAAAAATGTCCAGAAACATCAAACGCTAGGCTCGCTGCAGAAAGGTAGGCTCCGGCTTTAGCTGCTGATTCTTTTGGCTCAAGCTGAGTTGAACAGTACACAAAGAATAGACAAAAGCCTGCACGCAACTGGCAGTCACCACCGGGGACGCCAAACCAATGCCGACTCACTCCGGACATTGTTCTCGCCCTGTGGAAGAGCAGCTGCACCTGCGGCCAGTTGAAGCTTGGCCATGTCTCCTCCTCCAGACTTCTGGAAAAGTCTCCACGGCAGGATGACAGGGCTCTGCCCATCGAAGGCCCCTATTTCTGTACATGTTTGGTACTTTTTCATATGAAGATTTGTATCCCCTGGTCTTCAATGATTTTAATCTTGAAAATTTTTTAAAATGAAGCATGATACAACTGTCAAAAATAACTTCTCCTTCAATGACTCAGTCAAGGGCAATTTCTCTTTTCTGAGAGATTATGGAATTAGCCACATGCCTCTAATATTAGCTCCTATGTCCCCAACCCAATCCTTGGAAACCTCACACTAATCACTCTTTTCAATTATCCATTTTCTGTTTAATACTAATTCTCACAGATGACTTTCTTGAGTGTCTTCTGCCAGTTGTTATGGTCTATCAGCATTTTCAAAATAGTTACTTTTTTCTTCAAGAAGAAAATAAAAATAAAAAGCGTTTTCTTTCATTTGAAATGATGGGTGTCAAAAATAATAATATCTCTATGGCATTTAAGAACTGCCTGCCAGGGGCGGTAGTGCACGCCTGTAATCCCAGTGGCTCCGGAGGCTGAAGAAGTAGGAAGATCACAAGTTCAAAGCTAGCCTCAGCAATGTAGCAAGGCGCTAAGCAACTCAGTCTCAGTGAGACCCTGTCTCTAAATAAAATACAAAGAAAGGCTGGGGATGTGGCTCAGTGGTTGAGTGCCCCTGAGTTCAATCCCCAGTAACAACAACAACAACAAAAAAAAGGATCTGTCTGCCCTAGGGTTCATTTTTTCAATGAATATATCTTAAATATGTACAAAACATCCTGTTATGCAACCTATTGTTCATTCCATTGTATAAAAAAGGAAATTTTAGGAATACCACCAAATAAAAATTTTTAACCACAATTACGTTGTCATTCATCAGTTTAGGAACAACATCAAGAAATCTGCATATTTCAGTTCTTTATGGGATGCAAAGTGGGGGAAAGAAAAATACTTCTTTCAACACAACAGTAGGGTAGGGTTGCTGACCAGTGTTTGCAGCTTCAGTGGGATCCTGTGCATCTCTAAGACTCCCTGAGCAGGAGATGTCTAGGGGTGGCTAAAGGCCTGGGCACACTGAAGAAAAGACAGATCTGAAGATAACTGGTGTCTTGTTCTGGGTTTTCTTTCCTATTTAGAGTTATGTGGTTGAAAGATCCTTATTTTAGCCAAATTATCTATCCCCTTTCACACAAGGACATGCCTATTTTTGTGTTCACAAAACAGTCTCCTCAAAGGTCGACCTTCAAACATCCTTGAAGGTAGAAAGGCAAACAAATGTGCCATTGTTCCCCTAGATGACACAGGGCACCTCCCACATGTTGGCTCTAATCTGCTAATACCCTGTGGCAGGTGGAAACAGTAAAAAGAATTCCCACAAGAACCATTTTCTCGGTTGAACAAGATGGAAATGGCACTGGATTAAGTTCAAATATCGTCTGTGACTGTAGCATATAAAGACATTAAAGAAGTTTATAATACTGTGACGACTACTCATACAACTATTACTATCTCTTAAAATCCATCCCTGTAGCCTTTCCCTACAACTTAAGAAAATACAGTGTGACAGGGTCAACAACATAGCTATTTCACAGTAGATTTAGTAATCCACATGTTTTAGTAATTCATTACAGAGTCCAATTTTTTAAAAATTAAGCAGGTAAAAATAACACTGTGATCATTTAACTCATAGTCAATCACATAATCCCCCAGGATGGGCCATCCACAAGGGAAACAAAAATCTCTGGAAGATACAAATCAATCACTTGCTGCAAGTAATTTCTATGAAAATCCACAACTGGATGATTACTACAGAAGACGATTTCAAGAATACAATAGTAGATAATCTGATTTTTTAGTATGACTAATCAACTAATCATATAAATAGAGAATGCACAAATCTAGAACAACAGAAGTCAGTACTGATGGGATTATAAATTTTTATGATTTGAATAGCCAGACAGGCCAAAAGATGTCTTAAGGTTTTAGTAAACCAGTAATTTTGAAGTTACTGATACTGCTGTTTCCGTAAAAACATCACAAAAATAAATTGTCTTTGGCAGAGGGGCAAAGGAAAAAGTTAAATAAAGAATCACTAAAATAAGACACTATCATCTTGGAAAGTCTCTGGTTTCATGTAAACTAATGAAAATAATTCATTTTAATGACATTGCAGAAGATAGTGTTTTCAGGATGTTTCTATGCTAGATGCAAATAACTATTTGCATAACTATTAACTATTTGCATCTAGCATAGAAATAATAAGTTATAGATAAGCTTATGTGCTTATGCATTTATAGCTATTCAACCAAAAAATAGTTGAACATACCTTAAAAAAGAAATTCAACTATATAAAAATATAGAAATAAAGAGGAAGGAAAGAAAACACATTAATATTTTGTAAATTGTCATGGGGAAAAAAATTACAATTCTTACATTAATATTCCATTGTGGTAAAAAATTACCATGCATTCAATGATGTAAAAGAAGACATGTATTTTCCTCACATTTTCTATGATCAGGAATATGGCCATAGCTTTTTTGGGGGGGTCGGGAGGGGTACCAGGGTTTGAACTCAGGGGCACTCAACCACTGAGCCACATACCCAGCCCTATTTTGTATTTTATTTAGAAACAGGGTCTCATGGAGTTGCTTAGCGCCTTGCCATTGCTGAGGCTGGCTTTAAACACGAGATCCTCCCAAGCTGCTGGGGTTACAGGCATACACCACTGTGCCCAGTTGGGCACAGCTTTTGTATGTCCTCAGATCAGGGTTTCTCAAGGCTGCAATATATGTATCAGCTGGGCTGTATTCTCTTTTGAGGCTCACACTTCCAAACTTCCTCAGGTTGTTGGAAGAATTCATTTTTGTTTCATCTGAGGGACTGAAAGCCCCAGCTTCTTATCTGCTCTCCAGTGGAAGCCACTCTGAATCCTAGAGGCCACATACAGAGATTCACTACAGCCTCTCATATGCCCACTCACAAAATGGCAGCTAACTTTCTCAAGGCCAGTGGGAGAATCTCTGTCACAGGCCTGCTAGGACTTAAATAATGAAATCAGTGTTGCATCTCCTCACCTAGTAACATTCATGTGCTCTTGTTTAGGAGCAACTCCCAGATTCCTGCATACACTCAAGAGGGGATTATGCAAAGGTGAGACTCACCAGGATCAATGGGTGTAAATCCTTTGTACCAGCATTTATCATGAATGCCTCCTTTCTGCAGGGGGTATTGCCCCTAGATGATGATCTCTCCACTATTCTCTGGACTAAATGTAAAATTTAGAAGTCCCCATGTCTACTTCGGAAAGAAGAAAATACAAGTTTAAATTAATCAACACACGTGCTCGCGTGCGCGCGCACACACACACACACACACACACACACAAACATAAATAGTAGTTAGATCCCAGAACATGAGAGATATGCCTCACATTGCACTTGTCCATGGTGAAGTGAAGAAAGGACATACATAGTCAAAGAAAGAGAAACTTTGAAGTGAATGAAAATAAAGCTCAAAGAAATAAGGATATTTGAAAGAAATGTCCAGAAGAAGTTTAATCTTGTAAAATAGAATATAAAGGATTTCAAATTGAAAAGGACCTTACAAATTTAAGAAAAACTGAGACAAAACAAAAGATGGAAGTTAGAGAATTGTATAATACCAAACCTAAAAAGAAAAAAAAAAAAAAAACCTTGACTGAAACGAGCATAAATTTTTCCAGGTTTAGAGAGAAAGCACCATTTCAAGAAAGAAGAGTATAAAAAAATTTTAGAAAAGATATTTGGAGTCTGGTAATCAAGAATTTGACCCCTAAGGAAGGAGTGCCTTTGTCACCTAGGAAGATGTTATGTGACCCTATTTAATGGGAAAAGGAAAAAAAAAAAGGATCTTGATCATGAAGTCAAAGATTTCCTAAAACCAGCAAATTTGAAAAACAAAGGTTGAAAAAAAATTTCTGTTTTTCTTCAGTGGAGACCTGTCTCAAAATTAAAATAAAAATAGAAAAGGGCTGGGGTTGTAACTTAGTAGTAAAGCATACCTGGGTTCCGTCCCCAGTACCCTCCCCCCACCAAAAAAAACCCAATAGAATGATATAATAAATATGAGAACACTTTGAAAAACAAAAAGAACTATAACTGCAAGGTATATTACCCATAGTTTGCATTAAGATATTTGTCTTCTTATTAATTATATTGTCCATAATCATGTGATGATGTGGGTTATTGAAATAATAAGTTAGGCATATCTAAATATATGTTTATGGTAGGGCGCTGTGGTGCATACCTGTAATCCCAGTGGCTCGGGAGGCTGAGGCAGGAGGATTGCCGGTTCAAAGCCAACCTCAGCAAAAGCCAGGTGCTAAGCAACTCAGTGGGACCCTGTCTCTAAATAAAATACAAAATAGGGCTGAGGATGTGGCTCAAAGGGGTTGCCCCTGCGTTCAACCCCTATTACCCCCCCTCAAAAAATGAAAAAAAAAAATGTTTACCACTTGTATTGAAGTCAATATAAATGATATAATTTAGTATTTAAATTCAGTATTTAAAAATTCAGCTAACCTGAGAAAGACACAGATTTTTGTTTTGTTTTGTTTTTGTTTGTTTGTTGTTTTTAATTTTTGAAGCCAGTCAATATCCTTACGCGTATCACCTCTTTGAGAATTCATTATTTCTTCGTCATGCTATTTCTCTAAACATTCTTATAAAAATATAAGATGGATTCTGTATATGAATATATCTTAAGTTTCTTATTTTGACTCCACACTAAACCCCCATCTTATCATTTTTAAAAAAAATTATGAAAATACAGAGACCATACTACCAAAATATACTATTTCAACACATTTACACATGCTTTTATTTCCAGGTGAGAAATGAAACAGTATTGCTGAGAAAATTATTAGAAATATGAACCACATCTCAGTTGTGATTGCCTTAAAATCAATATCCTTTTATTTGAACAAGCAGCAGCAAAAATCATTAAGATAGGACCCTAGCAATTCAGGTTAAATTACAGCTCAATCATGAATTTGTTAGATCATTTGGACAAATTGTTTCAACAATTTCCATTTCTGCCTCTTGTAAGTATAATAAGCATAATCATCCTTGCTGGATGCTATGATTTTGAAGAACATGTTTTCGGAAAAACTTTCAAGATTTTTAGGTATCTAATATGAGAGGAAAGATACTATTTCAAAGAGGTTTTTTATTATATATACTTGAAACCATGTCCTTATTTATTCCTATCTGGGTAGCATGTGTATTCACATACAACTGTAGAGTAACACAGTACTTTATGAAATAAAATCCAGAACTGGCTTTTAAAAATAATCATGAGCCACAAGAATAAAGCAGGCGAATGAGTTTAAATGCCTGAATCTTGAGAACACTTTTCATTCATTCCTCATAGCATCCAAAACATATCAATGTCATAGATGTTTTTGTTGATGTTAATTTTTTTTTCCTTTGTGGAAAACATACTCAAGAAGCAAAATTCAATTTAGAACTGGCTTCAGAGACAGCCATGGACGTGATCCGTCATGTTAAAACTCCAGCCAGCTTCCACCTGCACGTTGAGGCCATCCGAACAGCCCCTCATGGCATCCAGTTGTCCTGGGGACAGTGTTTCCATGGCTATCATCTGCCACTTCTCTGTTCTTGCAGCATGTTAGACAAAAACCCTCTGCTGGTTCTGACTAATAGAGTGCTTACAGAGTCACACAATTATCTTTTGTAGCGCTGATTTCCAAGGATTTGACCACTAACTAAAACAGCCATGTACCTAACCATTTTCAGATTTTCCATTTTATCATTTTTAATGGCTTTTCATATTATTACAGCTGCCACCTCTTCCTCCACGATGCCTATGCTATTCCCATTAGTGTTTATCTTAAGTCTGCCTTAAATCTCAGCTAACAAGATCTCCAATATATAACTAGCCATTTCTTTTCTTCGAATTTTCTTTAAAACAGATGAATCCCTGCGAAGACACACACAGCTGGCTAAAGTACACCATCATGTGATCTTACCACAGGCAGCAATTGCTGAGAAATACCAGAGGTTAAAGGGAAATTCTGCTTTTCAGAACCAATAAGTAGGAAGTATATTAAAACAGCATAGAATTAGCAGATGGTAAGCTTGTGGGTTATGCTGGAGGATGGATTCCTAATCAGTGACCTGGTGAGCTCATTAAGTTGGCTAGTATATCTTGGTCTTTCCATTCTGACTGGTGCATCCCCAGGAAAATGGATTCATTTAAGTTACAGTTTGAAACTAAAAGAAGTTTGTTTATTCACAACACTTTTCCTGTGTCTAAGACAAATTTCCTTTAGTTCTAAACATTTTTATTCTGAATGTTCAGCAAGGTTAAATATGTCTTTTTGAAAAATCAGGTCTTCTTTTTAAAAGGGCAATATGAAAATTGTTAATTATCAGTGTCCTTTTAAAATTAAAATAGTTCTTCTTTTTCTGCATTGTAAGTATAAAAAAAACTAAAGATTTTTAACATGTGCCTTTAGCTCTTCCTGTTGCACTAATTTAAACTGCATTAGTAAGTCATTTCTATTTTCCAGGTATTATAAACTGTCATGCCCCTAACAGGCTATTTTTATGTCACAGAAAACGAAATTTCCAATTTGCCATAAGTAGCTTCTTTTCTCAAGCCCAGAGTCAAATCCTGCTTATAAAGATGTGTAAGCAGGACTTTTTCAGTCATGTTGGATTATACATTGATATAAATAACATTAGAGAGTGAGCAATAACATTTCCTGATTTATGTAATAGTCTCTTAATATTTATGGAGAGTAAAACTAGTTTTGTGAGGAGGAGGAGTGAGACACAATTTACCTGGAAGCAAGTAACTCAATTAATAATATACCATAATCCAGATATCTCAGGAGTGTCTGCTAAGTATTGTTACTCTTCCTTCTTTTAAATTTCCTAATGAGGAGGGAAAGAAAACTCAAGACTTTTTGATGTGCTTGAGGGACATCACTGGGTACTTTATGAAGGCTATCAGTACATATGTTTTGAGTGCCTACTACATACCAGGCATTGTGTTAAGCTCTAGGAATAGAGCGGTGAACTAAATATTCATTTAATTCTTATAACAATGCTATAATGTAGATATTATTAATTCACACATGACAAAGTGGTGCTATCCAAGTCTTTTAAAACTTGTATTAAAAATATTAAAAATTTAATGTTCTTACTGTACGTTTAAAAAACAGAAGTCTAGCAAGTATATCTTTTTTTTATGCTAGAAAAAATAAGATTTGGACTTTTTCCTTATTAAAAATCTGATAGTAATTATCTTTTATTTTTAAATATTGATAATCTATGGATCTGGATTTTGATAAACTTACACAAAGGAACCAATCAAAAGACAATACCATTAGTAAAAAATTGGCAAAGAATTTGGATTGACATTTCTCCAAAGAGCATATGCAAATGACATGAAAAATCCTCAATATCACTCCCTAGTCATCAGAGAAATCCAAGTCAAAACCACAATGAGATATTTTTTGACATCCACCAGGATTTCTGTTATAAAAAAGGTAGATAATATTAAGTGTCTGTGAGGATGCAGAGAATGTGTAAACTTCATACACTGCTGGTGTGAATATAAGAGATGCAGCCCTTGTGGAAGGCAGTTTAGCAATTCCTCAAAAAGTTAAACATAGAATTGCCATATAATCCACCAATTTCACTTGTAGGTTTATACCCCACAAAACCGAAAACAGGTACTCAAATAAATACTTGCACAGGAATATTCATAGCAGTGCTTTCATAATAGTCAAGAGGTGAAAACATATCCATCAATGTATGAATGGATAAAAAAGATGTGATAGACCCATGCAATAAAGTATGATTTGGCTGTGGAAGAAAAAAAGTACTGATACCTGCCACAATATGGATAAGCCTTGAAAATATTTTTAGTAAAAGAAGCCCGTCATCAAAGGCCCATGTTGTATGATTCTACTTACATGAAATGTCCAGAACAGGCAATTCTATATATATAGAGAGAAAGCAGATTGGTTGCTGCAAGGGGCAGGGGAGAGGGGGAAAGTGACTGCTAATGGATTTATCACCCATTTATTATTTGGGTGATAAAAATGTTTTAGAATTAGTGGTGATGGTAGCACAACACAATATTCTAAAATCCATTGAATTGTATACAGTAAAATCGTGAATCATGTGTGAATTACATGTCAATTTTTAAAGGAAAAAAATTCACGATTAGAATAGTTGTCTGAATAAAACCTTAAAGAGAGATAATATGGTTCCTGTTTCTCTTGATCCCAAACACACCATTGGCCTCAGAAGAATAAGGGAGGGTGACAGCCATGTGTAGCTTTGCAATGACTCAGCTTGTTTGAGAAACCATTTCAGGGTGAAGTTCTGAGTTTGGAATTTTGAACAAAGGCAGAGAAATGTAGGAATTGGACTGTGCAACCACCCTGTGGTTTGAACTTATGGATTCCTTGGAAACAACAGCTCGTATGACTTATGACAGTGATACTTTATATTTTGTATGCCAGTTCTTACAGACACAAATTAAATTAGCTGTTTGAAAATGACTACCCTTTTGCAGATGAGTAAAAATATTGCTCAAGATAGTTTTACGCAAGTCAAATGAGAAATGTCTTGCAATTTCAGTTTTATTCAAAAACTGTGGATATGTGAGTGTACACACATGCATAATAGAGAGACTTAGAATTTCTTAAGGCTTCACTGGGCTTCCAGTGAATTTTAAGTAAAATTTTACGTGAATATCCCAAGCCAATCTCTAGTCTATTTGGCATTTTACAGAATCTAGTCCTGTGTGAAGTGAATTTCAAAGGGGATAATTTTTTTGACATTTCTTCATTAGAAGTTATCAAATAATCTTTGACTTATAAAAGGCTTGCAAGTCTCCAGGAGTAAAGAATTGGGTTAGGAATTAGTGTAGAGATCCAAGAGATGAACCAGTTCTTGAAACTTGCAGCACCTGTGTCATCCACGAACATCCCTGCTTCTGTGCCCTAGAATTCTTTATCATTCCCAGCTGTCTACTTATGTCTGACACCAATTCAAGTGAAAGTTCAGAAATCTTATGCGCAAGTCATGCCTTTTATTGATCCAGCTCAACTGAAAATAGTCCTTGGACTTGTATCCTATTAAGAAATTTGAAGCTGGAAGGGATGGCAGATGCCCATGTTTTCAGTTACTCAGGATGCTGAGGTGAGAGGATCACTTGAGCCCGGGAGTTCAAGACTAGCCTGGGTGGGCAACATAATGACATCCAGTCCCAAGAAAAATATACTAATACATAAAATGAAAAGAAAAATGAAGCCTAGTTCTCTCAGGAAATTCGTGTGGTTTGAAACAAACTGTTAAAATAATTCTTTGTAGTTCTGAACTCAAAGTGAGACACTCCATCTGTCAGATCAGCCAAGCGAGGCTTTATTGAGATATCACTCCGGGGTGGAACTCCATCAGACCAACAGAGTGGACAGGAGAAGGGTCTGAGGAGAAACTGGGTGTAAGCTTGACGGGATTGGACTTTTATGGGGCTTACAGCAGGAAGGGAAGGACTTGGGACAGGAAAAGGTGTTCTTAGGGTCCCTTGTCCCGTTCGAGTTGGTCAGGGGAGTTGGCTGAACTCCAGGATTGGCCAGGGGGACCTGCTGATTGACAGGCGTTCCCACCCCTCCCCCCACCCCTGCGCCTGATTCATGTTCCTTTCCCTCGCAGGCTGATTTGTCCTAAGTCGCCACCAAGTCGCCACCACCGACATAACACCATCCTTTCCTTCTCATATATTCAAAACAAAAAGAAAGGAAAGGAAGGCTTGAATTACTATTGAGTTCTACTCTCCTTTTTGTAAACCTGCTTCCTCTATGAAGCTCAACGGCTGTATACTCAGAGAAATCCTTAAGACAAGAAGAACTAAGTATGCATACAAGAAGAACCCAGACTCCTTGATCAGTGGTACAATCCCTGGTCCCTTCCTTCGCATCCTGTTCGAAGTCACTCAAAGACTAAACAGAATGGGGATGCAAATTGCTATTCCTAGAAGAGAGTGGCTTAGCATGTTGGGGTTTTGCTTTTTGTTTTGCCCGGTATCAAAAACTTCTTAAAGTTCTGAGACCTTCACTCAGGAGGAAAGCCGAGGAACTATTGGTACTTCTGGGATGTCAGTCATCATGATACTCATGGCCTAACTGATACTAACACTGTGTCCCAGATTTGTCTTCAGAATCCTTTCATCATAATATTTGGGCAGCCACACATTTTCAGCTGGATTTGCCCCAAGAGACAAAGTCCATTGAATATGGTCTGTTCAAGGGAGAGAAAAGTGGGGGAGTAGGATAGAATGCCTCTTTAAGAAGAGGGATAAGGCTGAGGCAGGAGGAGTCCTACAGTGACAAAGGATGCTAAATATAAGAAGAACAAAGAGTTTATCAAATCCAGTGGCCTCCCTCCTTTCATAGATACACACCCAACACCATATATGGCTTGCTCAAGAATGCAAGTGTGGAGTTTGAGAGTGTAGCTCAGTTGTAGAGCCCAGTGGTAAGAGTGGGGGCTGGAAGGGCACAAGGCTCTGGGCTCAATCCCCAGCATGTGCGCGTGCACACACACACACACACACATACACACACACACAAATGAATGTAAGTATTATTATGATTTAAAAATACAGTAAATACAGTAGAGTTTAACTCAGGAAACTGGATGCTATTTCTTCTTTACCTCAATCAACCACCTTTGGCACTTTGTTTTGCGTTTTCAAACATGTATTCATTATATATTTTAAAATATATGTCTGTGTACATGTTTATGTTTCTGACAAAAAAAGCAATTTGTTCTTATTTTGAAAGTCCTCCTATTAGTAAAATACACAATAGAGATAATAACTAATTACCTCCTATCATACCTCTGCTAGAGAAATGACTACTCAGTGGTCTGTGTCTCTTCCTTCATGTTTTTTTCATGCATACTTAGTTTAGTCTTTTAAACAATTGTATAATATTCTTTTAGCCAAATGCATCACATTTTATTTAATTTAACCAGTCTCTTACTGATGGAATTTTAAGTTGGGGACAGTACTATTCCATTATAAGCAGTGATGCAGTAACATCCTAACATATAGGTTTGTGACATCCTAAGAAGTGAAATGTTAAAATTAGAGGCATGCACATTTAAAATATTAATAAAAATTGAGGGCTGGAGGTACAGCTTAGTGGTAGAGCACTTGCCTTGCATATGCAAGGCCTTTCCTGAACTTGATCCCCAGCTCTACAAAATAAAAAAAAATGTTTTAATAAAAATAAAATTGGCCTTCAAATATATCATCAATTTTTACTCTTGCCATTAATATATTAGACTTCATATTCCTGGTTTGTTTTTTTAAAGGAACACAAAACAATAAGAAATGTTTGAAGATTATGCTTATATAGTCTTAGACCCCAGTATATAATAGGCAGGAAAAAAATTATGTATCCAAGGGGAGTAAAATTACAGCTGCTGGTTGTTAGGACATCACAACTAGCAACAAATATCACATACATATCCTCTTGTATGTTTTATTTATTTCTAATATTCCTCAATATTATTAGAATAGAAAACTAGAATACTCTATGGCTTCACATTAGAGGAGCCATAAAAGGACAGAGTTAAAATGTATTGTTAATCCTGTAATTATAACTTGCTTCATCTTCAGTTCCAACATTTTCCTCTCAAGATCAGGACAGCAAGAATAATGTAATATAGAAAATGATATTTTTACAAGTGACAGTCTATTTTTTCCATCAAATATTAGTGTCTGGGAAAACTGATTCAGTAACAAATTTGGATGGAAACTCATGTGCCTTTTAAAAGTACTCCTGGGTTGGGAACATAGGTCAGTCCTAAAGGATTTTCCTGGCATGTGTGAGGTCCTGGATTTAGTCCCTAACACTACAAAAAACAAAAAATAAAAATAACTTTAAAAAATAAAAATTGCTTCTTGTTTAAACACAACACAGTCTAGCTTTATGTAATTTTTGTACCAAACAGTTAGCCAGTGCATCTTAGTGGATAAGAGACGAATTAATAACTAGTACTAATAACTACTATCATTTGTAAATACTACACAGGCACTATTTTACATGCTTTATAAGCATTATCTCATGTGATCTTCATTATTTCTTGTGAGATCAGTACTATTATTATCTTCATTTCATCCAACATAGAGTTTTTTCCCCTGGTGAAACACTTTAGTTACCAATATAGATGCTTCAGACAAGTGATTGACGATGCTGAAAAGTGCCTTCAAGCTCATCTTCCTCTGACTCATTTCTCCCTGGGAAGGGGATATTGATTGATTATACCTTTACCCTTCCTGCCTTGGGTATTGTGAGGATTAAACATTCGCACACAAATAACGTGATCTATTATGAATTTACTTGAGAATAAAAAGGAGAATTCTAAACTTGGTGGTGGATCCATTCAGCTGGGTTGAGCAGGACTCTGACCCAACCTCAGAAGCTGGAATCCCACCCATAGCGTGGCCTTGCTTCACCTCCTAGCTAATACCTAGGTGGGCAGAATATGCTCTGCTCTTCAAAAGTTTTTTCAACATAGGAGAGGGTCTCATGCCAGCCCTAAATAAACAGTAGGAATAGCTCCTTGGTGCTCAAGGATAAACCATCACGAGGGCAATTTACCTTGCTGATGAACTACTGTTGAACGATTGATAAGTTGCATTGTAATGTGAGAGTGAGGGAGAAGAAAGCCCCAATGTACAGTAAAATCAAAATTACTTTTGGCAGGGAAGGGATCTATGTAGAAAAGGAAGCCTGCAAATCTTAGTAGGTACGTGCTGGGCACAGCATGGGCGATAACTTTTGAGGTTTGTAGAAGAAAAAATGGCATCACTGAGACAAAGGAAGAAAAGAGAGAAATTGATGTGAATGCACAAAGGGGGATTAGCTTCGTTCCACTTCAATACAAAAGTATATTGTGTTTGTATTGAAATATCAATTCCAAACAATACTTTCTCTGCATCCCTGTCTATTTGTAATAAAGATGTCCTCCTTGAAGCATATTTAAGAAATCTCAGAAAGTTAGCAATTAGAGGGAAGATGAGAATGAATCAGTCTTGATAAAACTTGATCAAAAGTAAGGAAACAGGGTTGTTCTTTGTGCATGAAAGCCTTCAGGACAGAGTAACAGTTATTACTGGTACCTTTGGTATTTAATGAATTCACAAATTATAATCCCATCTATGTCTGCCATTCTTCATCCACTTGAATATTTTTAGTTTATTAAAATCCATTCCTGAAAAAAAAATTTAAAGAGTGCTCAGTCATGCTTTATTCTGAGAAAAGATTCCCTGAGAAAGAAATACTTTGGAAATGAATCTCTGAGCTTTAAGTTTCAAACTATCATCCCTTTCAAGGCCGTTAATTGCTTTCTGTCAAACTGGGAAGTTAATCTGGAACATTTTCAGGATGCTCAAGTTCTTGGAAGCTTTATTCCTAAAGCAGATTCACAGCTGTGCAGAGAACAACCTTTGAAGTTACCATGCTTTGCTAGTCTCTCAAATGTTTTGCTTTGATCTGCAGGTACCTTTTTTTTCTAGGAAATTTTCTTGTGCTTGTTGTATTTCCTGTCACTGACCATTTTTATTCTATAATGCCCACATTTCTTATGAACCAAGGTTGACGTATAAGGGCAAATACTTTGCCAGTTGTGTTGGCTTCGATGAAACAGAGGTAATAGAAACAATATCATGATTTCTTTTACATTCACATTATGATTTATTTTGATTAAGTAGTAACTTTATATTTTTCCTTTAATGTTAGCATGATGGTATTTGTCAAAAAAGGATGAAATCATTTGTCTGCAAAGTGAGAAAGAGACAGAAAAAAGAAAATTAATTCCTTGATGAGTTTTAATTTTTTAATTGTTACAGACAGGGGTTTTAAGAAGTTTTATATAAAATATCTAATAACAATATTAAATATATTTAACATATATATTTAATACTTAATGAAATATTTATGAATCATGTTGCATTTGAGGTTATAATTATAAAATATGATGGGAAGAGAGAAAAGAGATGAGGGGGAAAAGAAAAGAAGGAAGAAAAGGAAAAAAATTAACAAAAAATGGAAGCAAAAGGAAAATCAACTAGAATTTAAAATAGAACAGGAAAGGAAGTAGATCAAAGAAAAAAAGGGAGGCAAAAAGGAAAAAAAGAGGTCAAACATGAAGTGATTATTTTCTACAAATCCTACTACAGTTGTTGATCTCTATATATCTCCACTTCTTTAAATAAATGCCTTTATTCCCTGCGTACACATAATACAAAGAAAAGGTAGTCTCAAATGCCTTTCTTTCCTGTTACTCTATTTTAAGGAAAAGAGGCTTTTAAAAGTGATCTTCACTTCTCAATGTTCTTGTGTGCAAGAATAATACAGCATGGTTATTATTTATGGTTAGAAAAAGCATTACTTGTGTAGCTTTTCCACCCTGATGTTTGCTGCTACAGTGTTCATATGTTCATTTATTCCAAAAGATAATTCAATGCCTATGGGATACTTTAGCTCCTGCCAATGAAAGGTGCCGACAATGTGGAATAAATGAATTAACTGTAGAGTCATGTCTATAGCAGCCATTTGGATCTTGGAGTCAAATCGTTCTCTGAAAACTCTCTTCCAGAGAGTAAATGCTAGAATGTATAACATCACATTAAGAAAATGTAAGATCATTTGGAGTCTTTATCGTGATTTAAAACATTTTTAGTTTAGTTTTTACCTTTTGAACTCAATTATGCTTCCAGGACCACCTGGTAACTCTCAATGCTCTTTTATCAGTTAGCGCTCAGCCTGCTGCTTTCCCTTCAGCTCTTTGTGGTCTGCTGTATACCTTGAGCACAAACTTCTGCTATAATGTGTAACAAGTACCGTATTTGACACAGCACATGCAGTATTTTCAAAGCAACTATTAGCACTGGGATTTGGATTTGAACATTAGTTGCCTTCTCAAGGTTTTTTCTTTATAGGAAGGTGGTGTTTTGAGTATCAGCTAGCTACCTGCATAACTAGACATTCAAGCTAACCCACCCATTTACAATGCTTTGCTTCTTGTTTCCTATCAGTATGTGCATGCAGCAGAAGTAGCTGGCTACACAGAATTGAAAGTCAAATGCAGTTTTAGTCAGCTTTTCTGTGAACAAAAGACCCAACAAGAACAACTTAAAGATGATTCCTGTGTACCCATGTTTATTTATCACAGCACAATTTGCAATAGCCAAACTATGAAACTAGCCTAGGTGTCCATCAATGAATGAATTGATAAAGAAATATATACACAATGGAGATTTATTCAGCCATAAAAATGAAATTATGTCATTGCAGGAAAATGGATGGAACTAGAGACCACTATGTTAAGTGAAATAAACCAAACTCATTGGGTCAAGGGTCTTATGTTTTCTCTCATATGTGGAAGCTAGAGAAGAAAAAGGAAAATAAAGTTGTATGTGGGTCAGGATCTCATGAAAATCAAAGGGAGATTAGTAGAGGAAAGACACCAGGGAATGGCAAGAGGAGGGATACTTTAGCTCCTGCCAATGAAAGGTGCAGACAACGTGGAATAAAGAGGGAAAGAGGGAAGTGCTAGAGAGTGATATTGGCCAAATTATATTGTTCTATTGTATGAATGTATGAATATGTAATAACAAATCCTGCCCTTGTGTACAGCTATAATGCACCAATAAAAAATGAAAACAGAAAAACTTAAAGGTGGAAAAGTTAATTTGGGGCTCAGTTTCAGAGGTTCAGTCTATGCTTGGCCAACTCCATAGCCTGGGCCCAAGATGATGCAGAACATTATGGCGGAAGAGTACACAGAGGAAAGTAGCTCAGGACATGTTAATCAGGAAGCAGACACTCTCCTCTCCAGAGACAAAATATATACTCCAAAGGTACACCCCCAGTGACTTACCTACTCCAGCCCACCCTACCTGCTTACAGTTCCCACCCTGTTAATCCCTATCAGTGGATTAATCCGATGATTAGGTTAAGGCTCTCATAATCTCATAATTTGACCTCTGAATATTCTTGCATTTTCTCACGCATGAGCTTTTAGGAGACACCTTATATCCAAACCACAAATATTGCTGAGAAAGATGAAGCCAACTAGTTTTCTCTGTAAAGAAGAGCCAAGGAGATTCTGAGTTTATTCCAGGATCTCAAGAGAAATAATCCCAGAGAGGAACACTGCTCAGTCTTAAGAATATGGCCGATACAGAGCATGTACCTAGCTCCTCTTCTCTACAGAGCAGAAATCAGGACATTTTGAAATGTGCACCACCCCTGATCCTAAATACAATGGTACCTTTCATCTATTTCTGGTGACTTTTATTTTCTTTTGTTGCTGGATCTCCTACATAATTGTAAGCACATCGCAGGCAAGCACAATGGTAAACTGCAGGTGGACGCTTCCTCTGCAGATGCAGACAATATCTGCCTGGCTGGCACTGCTTAATTCAGCCATTAACCCACTTTTATACGCTCTTTTAAGCAAAAGGTGCAGAAAAGCTCTTAAGAACTTAAAGGAGAAGATGTTTTTCAAATTTAATTTTCTAGTTCAAGATGTTTTGGCGAGTCAGTCTGAAAATACTAAGGAAAAAAAGCAGAAAGACTTTCCCAAGAGTGATAAACAACTCCCACGTCTTCTTTAGAGTGAGCAACACACATAACCTTTGGCAATATGCAACACTGAGACTCATAAAGCAACCCAATCAGATGGAGAAATATAAGGGTCTATTTCAAGCAATTTCTCTGATGGGGAGGAAAGATCCATCTGGAATGTGGAAATTTGGAAATCATAAGCAAGCAGCCTTTTCCTACACAGGTCGTAGAGTGCCGCAGTCTGGCTGGGCACAAAATCACGAGCCACTCACAGCCTTGTAGATTCAAACAGCAGTTCTTTATTCCCGAACTCACACCAGCACTCTACACACGTTCTGGGGAAATCCACATTCTGGGCCAAATCCACGTTCTGGATCCCAAATACTCTCTGAATCCCCTGAGAACTCAACGGGAACTCAAGGAGCGGGCGAGCCTGAGGCAGCAGGATACGCCCTATTCCCAGCAGGGAACACCTTAAACCTGGAACCGCCCTAAACCCAAGGAGAGCCCTAAACCCTGATCCACCCTAAACCCGGATCCGCCCTGGTCCTTGAGCAAGGTCACCTTACATGCAATGTCACTGCAAATAACCTGGGTCAATATGGAGAGTCCTTCCTCTAAGCAACATTGGGTAGGCTGACAAAGAAATTGCCATGTGTCATTCCTACTTGGCAATGGCTCTCAGCAGTAGAGGGTCTGAGGATGAATGCAGATGCCCTTAATCCATGGTATCTAGAAGTTCAAGGTTTGCTGCCTGACCTCGTTAGAACAGTTACAATAGTTCTCTCTGGTCTTTCTGCCTCCACTGGTTTCCCTATCTAGTCCATCCTCCAAATGGCTGCAGAGTAGTCTCCTTAAGACATCAATGATAGTACTGAGTCCTCTTTGACTGAATACTTCAGTGGCTGCTTATTCCTTGGAGAGCAGCACAACACTCCCATCACTTCTCATTTGCAACACACTCTTGCAGAATTGGACAAAGCGCTTGATGCTTTCTCAATATGCCATGTACATTCTACTGACAAGTCTTTTACTGTCTTCTTCTCTTTTATGATGCCTACTGATTCTCTTCTGAAATAATCTGCACCATTTTTATGGGTTGAATTTTATCCCTTCAAAAGATAATGTTCAAGTCTTAACCCACAACATGTATTTATTTGAAAATAGGGTCTTTGCAGATGATCAAGTTACGATAAGGTCATTAGAGTTGGTTCAAATCTAATATGACTGTATCCTTATACAAAGGGAGTCGTTAGACACAGGCACTCTTATGGTTTGGGTGTTATTTGTATCTCCCAATGGTTCATGTGTTAGAGGTTTGTTCCTCAGAGTAGTGGTAGAAGGTGGTCAAACTTTAAGAGGTACAGCCTAGTGGGAGATATTTAGATAATTGGGGAAGTGTCCTGGGAAGGGACTATACAACCCCAGTCATTCTTGCTTGGAACCCTGTGACCTCTCCCTCCCACACACACACCTGCTGTTGTGACACAATTGCCCAGGAGGTTCTCACCAGAGCAGAGCCAGTACAAGCATCTTGCCCATGAATCCTCAAAACTAAGCTGTCCTAATGAACCTCTTACCCTTACAAATTAGCCTACCTCAAGTACATCATCATGTAACAAAACATGGATTTCACCTCTTCTAGGGTGAAGAATGTATAGCATAATTTACATTATACACATGCTTATATATCATATAATTGTTTGTAATTATATGTGAAAACCAATAATTGCATTTAACTTTTAGAGGAAGACTGACAATCTTAGATTAGAGAAAGATAACTTTTAATTATTTAATAATTTATGCTTTTGGAAGTTTTACCAGATATACATGCATAAATATTTTTTATTTTAAAATTTAATAAAATTTTTGGAAAAGAAGGTAATAAAATATTATTTGTGATATTAATTAGATTCATTCTGCTAATGACATTAAATGATCCATCTAACATGACTTAATTAACTTCAAGTTAATTTTTACAGTAGTCCCCTCTTATCTGCAGAGGGATACTGATTTTTCTAAGTATATATACCTAAGATAAAGTTTAATTTATAAATTAGCACAGTAAGAGATTAAGAGATTAATGACTCATTTTAAAATAGACCAATTGGAACACATTTCTGTTCATCTTCCCCCCAACAAATTTAATACTTTTTCCATCTTAACTAGATACTTATAACATACTGTGGCCATTTCTTTTGCAGTTTGAGGTATAACATGAAACTAGCATGAATTTCTTCTGTTTCTTTACAATTTCATGGATAGACAGTTCATTCTTGCAGCAGATTTTAGCAATCTCATCATACCTTTTTTTTTCCCTCATTAAGTCAAGAACTTTCACCTTTAACTTAAAGAAAGTATTTGTGTTTTCTCTTTGGCATATTGCTAGAATTATTGCTCTAGTGCTTCGGAGCTACTATTAAGTAAAATTAGGGTTATTTGAACACAAGCACTGTGATACAAGGACAGTCGTTCTGGTAACTGAGATGGCTACTAAATGATTAAGGAACAAGAAGCATATATAGTGTGGATACACTGGACACAGGAATGATCCAAGTCCTAGACCAGACAGAGAGGGAGTATGAGAGATTTTATCATGCTATTCAGCATGGTGAGTAGTTTAAAATTTGTAAGTTATTTCTGGGATTTTCTATTTAATATTTTCAGACTGTGCATTGACTTGGTAACTGAAACAGTGGAAAGAAAACTACAGATTAGAAGGGAACACTTCATACCTGTTGAATTTTGTAATATGCAAGTGCATTTAAATACCTGTTTTAGGATTAGACATTCAAAAGAACTTTCACAATTTTATCACAAAAGCAATACATCACCACTGAAGAAAAATTAGAAAACAAAGACAAAAATAACAAGTTACCACTTTTCAACTACTAAATAAAAATCCAAGTTTGATCATATGTCACAAATTATCATGTAAAAATTCAATGAACATCTTTCTAAGACCTTTTCTATGTTAAAATATCTAAGTACTAAAACTTACATATAATTATAATTTTTAATTAATAATATATCACTGGGAGGGAAAGAGAGAGAGAAGGGAAATTGCATGGTAAAGGAAGGAGACCCTCATTGTTATACAAAATCACATATAAGAGGAAGTGAGGGGAAAGGAGAAAAAAATGAGAGAAATGAATTACAGTAGATGGGGTAGAGAAAGAAGATGGGAGGAGAGGGGAGGGGAGGGGAGGGGGGATAGTAGTGGATAGGAAGGGCAGCAGAATACAACAGACACTAGCATGGCAGTATGTAAAAAAGTGGATGTGGAACCAATGTGAATCTGCAATATGTATACAGGGTAAAAATGGGAGTTCATAATCTGCTTGAATCAAATGTATGAAATATGATATGTCAAGAGCTTTGTAATGTTTTGAATAACTAATAATAAAAAAGAATCAAAAAATAATAATAATATATCACTAACATATTGTTATGTTTATGTACAGAATTAGATTTTTAGAGCTAGAAGAAACTATAAAAATGCTTTAGGACAGGATAACCAAAATATGGCGCCCCTTCCTATACATGTCCTTGACAGATAGGGCTAAGCGACCTATTTATAGAGCTCACATGGAGCCTTGCAATTCTCCTCAACACAGAACTACACAACCCTTCAACCAAAAGAATAATGTCACGGAAGTTGGAACTGATTATTTTTGACTAATAGTGACCAATAATGTGGAGTCAAATATTTCTAGACTAAAATCACACAATTAGCAATGGAACCGAGGTAGAAACTTTCAGTCCACAATGTCCATCAGATGTCTTGGGAATTATCTCTGAACTCTGGAGTCAGGATGGCCAGTTAGGCAAATGGTGAATTTTAAGAGCCTCTTCCATATTAAGGACAATAAATATCATCTTGTAGGTATGACTTGAAATAGCTTTCTTTAAAATTTTTTTTATTCATTTTAGTTATACGTGACTGTAGAACGTATTTTGACATATCATACATGGGGTATAGCTTCCCATTTTTGTGGTGGTACATGATGTGGAGTTACACTGGTCATGTATTCATATATGAACATAGGAATCTTATGTCTGATAATTCTACTGTCTTTCTCATTCTGATACCCACTCTTTTGCCTCCACTCCCCTCTGTTTAATCTGGTGAACTTCCATTGCTTCTTTCCCAGTGCTTATTGTGAGTCAGCATATACATATCAGAGAGAACATTCAGCCTTTGATTTTTTTGAGATTGGCTTATTTCATTTAGAATGATAGTCTCCAGTTCCATCCATTTACTAATAAATGCCATAATTTCATTCTTCTTTATGGGTGAATACTATTTCATTGTGTATATGTACCACAGTTTCTTTATTCATTCATCTGCTGAAGGGCACCTAGACTGGTTCCATAGCTTAGCTATTATATTAAATTCAGCTGCTATAAACATTGATGTGGCTGTATCACTGTAGAATAAAGATTTTAAGTCATTTGGGTATATACCAAAGAGTGGGATCAATGGGTTAAATGGTGGTTCTATTTCAAGTTTTCTGAGGAATCTCTATACTGCTTTCCAGAGTGGCTACACCAATTTGCAATCCCACCAGCAATGTATGAATGTGCCTGTTCCCTGCACATATTGTTATTTGTATTCTTGCCATTCTGACTGGATTGAGATAAAAATCTCAGTATAGTTTTAATTTGCATTTCTCTTAATTGCTAGTGATGTTGAACATTTTTTTCATGTTTGTTGATTGATTATATTTCTTCTTCTGTGAAGTGTCTGTTCAGTTCCATTGCCCATTTATTGATTCAGTTATTTGTAGGGTTTTGTTTTTGTTTGTTTGTTTTTGGTGTTAAGTACTTTTAGTTCTTTATATATCCTGGAGATTAATGCTGTACCTGAAGTGCAGGTGGCAAAGATTTTCTCCCATTCTGTAGGATCTTTCTTCACATTCTTGATTGTTTCCTTTGCTATGAAGAAGCTTTTTAGTTTGATACTATCCCATTTATTGATTCTTGATTTTGTTTCTTATGCTTTAGTACCTCATGTAAGTAAAATCATATGTTTGCCTTTTTGTCTCTGGCTTATTTTCACTTAACCTTTATCTTCAAGGTTCATTCATGTTGTAGCTTGTATCAGAACTTGAATAATATTCCATTGCATGTACATATCACATTTTGTTTATCCATTTATCTGTTTGTGGATATTTGGGGTGTTTTTACTTCTTGGCTATTATGAATAATGAATAATAATAAACTTGGAGAGGCGCCGCAGGCGACCCTCTGTACCCTTGCGAATATGGCTCTGCGAGCAGTCCGGAGCGCACTAGCTGCGGCCCGCAGCCTGCGTGCTGCCCCTGCGCCCGTTGTGCTCTGCCCACAGGGGCCCTGGCGGGTGAGGGCGGGCGCTGTTCGGATGCTGTGCACCGGACCAACTCTGCTCTCCGTGTGTAAATTCACAGAGAAACATGAATGGATAACTACAGAAAATGGTATTGGAACAGTGGGAATCAGCAATTTTGCACAGGAAGCTCTGGGAGATGTTGTTTATTGTAGTCTGCCTGAAGTTGGAACAAAATTGAAAAAACAAGATGAGTTTGGTGCTTTGGAAAGTGTGAAAGCTGCCAGTGAACTCTATTCTCCTCTATCAGGAGAAGTAACTGAAATTAATGAGGCACTTGCAGAAAACCCAGGGCTTGTGAACAAATCTTGTTGCGAAGATGGTTGGCTGATAAAGATGACACTTCAGAACTAGATGACCTAATGAGCAAAGAAGCATATGAGAAATATGTAAAATCTATTGAGGAGTGAAAATGGCACCCTAAATAATCTAGTGTGCAATAACTGCAAGCAGTTGTCTTATAGAAGACTTAAAAACTACTCTTAACAATGCTACTGGAAGAAGATACCCCTTAACTTCCCAATGACTGCCGATAAACACAATATGCATCTTTTTTACAATTCCTTATGATTTTTAGAGTAGGCACTAGGTTGATATCTGTGGTAAAAATACTTATAAAAAAAGTATGTAATTCAAGGATAATCTTGTTATAAGCCTAATATATATAATACTGTAACGTGCTTACATCCATCCCTGGATCTGGGTCAATATACTTAATGATCTTCCATTTGAAAAAAACTGGACATAGAGGAAAGTGTGTGTTATACAGTGCCAGAAGAACAATACTGTCTTAATTTTATAATGTACTGCATTCATTGGTGTTATTTTTATACACTGAAACAGCAGCTTGCAACAAAATAAGAAAATATTCAACTTCATTAAAATAATAATAATAATAATAATAATAATAAACTTGTATACCGATGATGGGGAGCTATTTATTCTAAAGGCACAGACCTTTGAAGAGAGCATACATTAACTTCCTAATGGTCTATTTTGTTTTTGACATGAGTTTGTAGAGGGTACTAGGAACTCACAAATTCAAAAATGCTGCAGTCTGGCTGAGCACAAAATAACTGAGCCGCCACACAGACTTGTAAGTTCAAAACAGTAAGTCTTTTATTCTCCGCACTCTCATGAACGCCAGGTATGTGGCCTTCTCCTGGGACACACCACACACGAACTGGAAATACCTCCTCCGGAAATCCCTCCTCTGGAAATCCCTCCTCTAGCACTTCCCCAACCAATGGGAACTCTCTGGGAATCCCCGATAGAACTCCAAAGTAGCAGGCACCCAAGGCAGCAAGAGCCGCACCATTGCCAGACAGTAAAGGTCAAATATACAATACAATCAATCCAGCATCACAGCAATTATATACAGCTTAACTCAAATCATCATCTCAATGGTTCGCTGGCATCACCTTTCAAACATTCCCTTTGGCAAATGCCAGGCGTCATTCTGACCAGCCGTGGCTCTCAACATAAAAACCTTGACTATCGGTATTAACACATAGTGAAAAGACAGAACTATTCTAGGCTGAAAGAGCTCCTTATATATACTGCGATATGTAGATTAGTTTATTTAAGAAAAAATATGTCAACAATTGGAAGTAGCTTGTATAAGTGTAGAAAAAAGTGAAAGTTAAAGATGTAATTTGAAGTTGGAGAACCTGATAAGTAGATTATACCCAATAACTAAAAACCTGATAAGTGAATTATAAAAGATTATAGAATGGACAAATCCATTATAGAGATAGAAACAGAATTATTACAGTATGAAAACACATGTTTAACTAAACAAAAGGCCAAATTATAAACTTTTAAAAAATTATTTTTCATAATCTACAAATGGTCATGCCCAATCACTTGCTCTATACCTCCCAGAACTCTTTTTTACTTGAGTTAGTAATAGTAGCACAAGTAATTGCTTCTCTCCCTCAAGCTCAGTGAGAATAGGGATTGTTTGTCTTTTGATGAGATCATGAGATAGATAGATAGACAGACAGATATGAGTCTTTTGTAAATTTGGTTAGTGTGATCCACTTAGATCAGACCTGGAAATTAAATGCCAAAATGAGGAAAGCTGAAACTGTAGATTTTAGGTAATTCACCAAGTGTTATGGTTTAAACTTTTCTCCCAAAAGCTCATGTGTGAGACAATGCAAGAATATTCAGAAGTAAAATGATTAGATTATGAGAGCCCTAACAGTGAATTGATCCCCTCAGGGGGATTAACTGAGTGGCAACGGAAGGCAGATGGGGTGTGGATGGAGGAGGTGGGCACTGGGGATATGCATTTGGGTACATATTTTGTGTCTGGTGAGTGAAGTCCTCTCTGCTTCCTGATGCGATGTCTTGAGCTGCTTTCCTCTACCACACTCTTATTCCCTGATATTCAGCCTCACCTCAAGCCCCAAGGAATGGAGTCCGCCATCTATGGACTGAGACCTCTGAAACTGTGAGCCCCCAAATAAACTTTTCCTCCCCTGAAATTGTTCTTGTCAAGTCTTTTAATCACAGCAGTAAAACAACTGACACAAATATAAAATTACATTATAATAAAGTCAACCAGACAGACTGCCCTAGCAACAGTCTTCCAATACCTTGGGCTGTTCTCAGGCCCCCAACAGAACTTAGGATTGTTCAAGTGCCACAACAATAAGACATTTTTATTGATATTCTAAAATGATCTCAGTAGAAATGTTCACAAGCGCTTAACTTGCTATTATCATTTCTAAGTGGAAACTACAATAATCATGGACTAATGCAAAGAAAATGTACAATATAGTTAATAGTTTTTACCTTTCTATTCTTTTTTTCCAGTGCTGGAGATTAAACCTGGAACCTTGTACATACTCAGCAAGTATTCTACTATCAAGCTATACCCCCAGCCCACAATGTAGTTAATAGTTTCTTAATAACTCATTCATGTTTTCTCTCAGATTTTTTTAAGCAACTTAGAATCCATGATAATGGGAATGAGAAACTCATCCAAAGAACAAACAGAATGATGGAGAACAGAATAGACAGTGGTAGGAATAAAGCTTGTGTGTCCTGGGTTTCCAATATCAGGGATTTTCTTTCCCAAAAAGAGACTATTTTGTGACTATGAATGAACTATCCTCCCCTGCAAGTCATATTGCATATGTCAGAAATAAGTCTTGTTAAAGAAACTTCCTCTATCACTTGCCCTTTTGGAAAAGTCATATTCTAACTCCACTGTTCAAATAATACCTGCCAGTTTCCATCCTGTCAGTAATAGTACTGAACTTTGAGGACTCTTTTTTTTTTTTTTTCAGAGTAGAAATTAGAAGTTTATTAAAGGACAGCAGAAAAGACTTCTCCCGGAGGAAGAAGGGGACCCAAGAGGTGGAATCCGTGGAAGTGCGGTTGTTTCCCCTTTTTATAGTTTTGGTGATGGAATGTAGGTTGGAAGGCCCGAGGGGTGGGACACAGGTGGGCCAAAGAAGTAATCTGGTCAGGAAGGACTTCTGAGTCAGCACCTTTTTGCTGGGGGCTGTTCATTAACATTTCATTGAGGTGGACTTTGGCCTAGGGCCTTTTCGGGACTTCATTAACATTCCATGAGTTGTCCTGTGTTTTCCCTGAGTCATTCTCCTCATGGTCTCCATTTTAGATTTCACTCGATATTAGACCCGATTTATCTAACTACACTGACTACCTAACTTTAAATCTGGCTTCATTCCCCCCTCTAAGTTGGGAACTCCTTACTGCTGTAAGGAAGGGGGGCAAAGAAGATCTTTCTGGCTTCTTCAGGCTGAAAAGGGACGATGTGGGGCAAGCAGTTTGGAGTCCCCCTTTAAAAATCGGGTCTTTCGAGTGGTCCATGATAGAAGTCTGATTGAGAAGTAATAGGCTGGAGGGCCATTTGAGTGATGGATGGTCTATAAGAGAAACAAGAATTCATTAGTACTGGAACCATATTAATGTAGCAATAAATGCCATAGCACAGGAATATGCCAATGAGTATGATGGCAAAGACAAAGACTAACAATGTTTTCCACCAGGAAGTACCAAGAACCAGGAGCTAAGATATTGTTTCCATGACAAAGTTGCTGAGGACATGGCTTCTATCTGAGCATGTAAATCTTTAAGGACATTTGTTGAGGACTCTTTAATAAAGAGTTTTTAGAGGATTAAACAAAAGTTCTTTGGAATTGAAAGGATAAAAGAAACTGAAGTTAAAGACCAGGCATTGTAAAGCTTCTAAGCTGCAAAGCCTGAGTTAAAATGTAAAAGACCAGGTATTGTTAAGTTCCTATGCAACACTCAAAACCTGAAATTCCTGTAGCTGTTAGGACAATTCACGGGACTGCCCAGTAGATATTTCCCCCCCCCCCCACATTTAGTTGTTAAATAACCTAGGACCCTGTGCAGCTTGGCACGTAGGCATCTCAGGGCCCAAGCCAATCAGTTTGAATGTACCCCCCCTTCTAGGACTAACCTATCACCCCCACCGGACCTGTTCCCGCCAATGAATGTACTAATCATGTTTAAGAATTGTTGTTCGATTTTCCCGTGCCTCATGATGATTTGCTCTGATGTATGCAAAGCCCCCGCCCTCCCCAAAAAGTGTACTTAAGCACTGCTCAACCCCTGCTCGGGGCTCTGGGCCGCTCTCCCTTGTTGAGTGAGCATGGAGCCCCAGCGCGCTGGATTCTTCAATAAACCCCTTTTGCGGTTGCATGAGTCGGTCTCTTGGTGGTCTCTTCCTCCGTCGTTCCCCGGACCCTTACATTTGGTGCATTGGCCGGGAATCGCGCAGCGCCGGACAAGGAGACCTCAACGGACTCCTCTAGGGGTAAGTAAGCCGCCTTTTTCCTTTTTCTTGCGATCGCTCAGGTCAGGTTCGGTTTAAGGGTTGGCAGAATGGCTGCCGGCGGAGAGCGTGAGCTCCCCCCGGCGGTGGTGGACAGACGTGACCTGAAGCCACAGGCCACGTCCCCAAAGGACGACTTGGAGGACTCGGGAAACGGAGGGACGGAGGTGCCCTCATCAGGTGTTCAGGTGTGATTCAGTGACTTTGCTGCCAACCCATCAGGTTCTGCCGGCTACTTAGTTTTGTTCATTGTCTCGTGTTGAGTTTATTGTCTGCCTTTAGGGTACTCGTGTTAAACGTTTACTGTTTGTCCTTGTCTGTGTTGCGTTTGTATTGTCCCTGTCTCTGTCTGAGTAACTCCCATTATGGGACAAAGCCATTCCACGCCTCTGTCCCTGAAGCCTTTCCTGGTCCCTGCCCCCACTCCGACCCCTTCCCCCATGATCCTATCACTCAAACCTTCTGCTCTTCCCCCTCTTCCCTCCATTCTCCCTGAGTCAACTTTAGCTAATAAAACCGCCAGCTTTTCTGTTCTCACCTTTTACACCCCTTTTAGCTGTGTTTTAAAGAACTTTAAAGAAAGAATTAAAGAGGGTGTGAAACCATTAAGAGGTAAATGGGTGGGGTCCGCGCAGTCCACCTGGAGGATTCAACCCAGCGGTGTGGTCCAGCCGAGCCGGCGGTCCAGTGGATATTTCCCGCCCCCTCCACCCGTCCGTCCTCTCCGCCCCGTCGCCCTCTCCCCTCTCCGGAGGGGGGGGCACTCCTGCGGGCACGGGGGCAGGCGGGCAGGGTCGGAAGTGGGGTCGGCAGGGGACTGCCCCCCCTCCCGCCAGCAACCGGCCGCCACCGGGCGCATTTCCACCATGGCTCCAAGATGGCTGGGAAGGCCCGGCGGGGAAGGTGGCTTGGGGGCACCCAGCTCTCTCCCTCCCTCGCGGGGGTGGAGGGAAACCGGGTCCCAAACCCCCAGAGTGTTACAGCCCTCCGGCCGCAGCAATCGCCAAATCCCGGGGCCAAGGGAGCAAGCGGGTCTTCCCGGAGTCGGATTGCTTGGGAATGCAGCCCAAAGCGGGTGGTAAACTCCATCTAAGGCAAAATACTGGCACGAGACCGGTAGTCAACAAGTACCGTAAGGGAAGTTAAAAAGAACTTTGACAAACTTTACTCCCCCTTGTTAAGCGAGATCAGGGAAGCAGTGTTTCCTTTTCTTCCCGTAGTTGGCTTGAGTGCACTCACTGCAGAGGGAGATGTGTGCTGGGGATCTAAGAACTTTGATATCTCGATTTAACTTTTCTCAAAACCCTGTCCTCATTATTAAATTGGCATTAATTGGCTTTGGGGATGGGAACCAAACTTTCAGTCATAAATTTTGGCACCCCAGAGGGGACTTTAGAGGAGTCCCCACTCTGCCTTCTTGGGGAAGCCTAGCACTCGAAACAACTGCAAGCAGAGGATTAACTTTTTGGGAGCTGACTACTGAAAAGTTAGGAGATGTGGAAAATGCCTGGTGCCTGGGGTCAAACCAAACCAGAGGAACTAATCCTGTAAGTAAAAGGTGGGGCTAAAGGACTCCCAGCAGCTGCCAAAGCCATTTTGCTTTGGGGAACTCCCTCTTCCTTACCTGCACTTTAAGGATTACTCCACCTCTGTCTACTTAAAAAAAGGGGACAATAAATGTAGGAATGTGTTGATATTATGGATTGTTTCTTGGGGATGACCTTGGTTAAATGTGTATCTAAAAGATGATTTTTTATTGTAACAATCTGGTATCTAAATGGGTTTCTAAAACATTGCACAATCTTGCAGTTAAGAGTTGGGTTTAAGTAATTGTTTAGTTTGAGATTTCAGATAGTTCATGCTAGAAAACTTAAATACTTAGGACAGAAAATTAAAGAACTCTACTTCCAAGTTGGCAAGTAACTCCCAATCATTTAGTTTTATTTTTTCATCAATTTTGAACTGGGTAGCCTGAAAAGATTTCACTAGGTGTACCAGTGCATTAATTTGGACAAGGATAGTAAATTATGATTTGGTATCTGTTCCTCTCAGTGTGTAAGATTTAAAAAAATAAAAGTGTCTTTTTACCTGAACTCAAATTATACCAAACCAAAAAATAAATTGTATGGTATTTACTAATTACTGGCCAGTCATCTTTTTTAGGACTCTTGTTTTTTCTTAGATTCTGTATTTTTTTGAGCTCATGATTTTGATCCTGCAGATGGGTTGGTGTTTTCTGATCAGTTCTATTTTTGATCAACTGTGGAGTTTTTAAACACTGCAATGGAGATTTCACCTAAAAAACAGCTACAAGGCCTTGTGTATGTGTGCACACTTGTGTTATGTGTTGTGTGTCTGTATGTCTGTATGTGTATGTCCATATATCATGCAGTGATATGACAACTGACAGATGAAGAGCGCTCATGAAAAATTAAAAAAAAAAAAATGGACCCAAATATCTTTGATTCACGTGATTCAAATGGCTCAATTTAAATTTGGTAAATAGATAAAAGTAAAGACGACTTTAAAATTAAGCTTACAGGTATTGTTTCAAAAGGTGAACAGAAGGAGGTTAACAGATGGAAAAGAGAAACTAGAAGGTTCTAGGTATGGATTTAATAGAGGGAAAATGTGTTTCTGGATAAGAGAGTCTATGTGATTAAGTAATTAGGAGGGTTTAAGTAAGTGATAAAGAAGGTCTGTGTAAGTTGGTTATAAGTGTAAGTTTTTGAGCAAGTAATCTTAAAGAAATTAAACAGCTGGTTAAACAAATGCTGTTGTTTTAGAGAATTGTGCTATGTTATTTCTTTAAAAGCTAAACTTGGTTAATATAAAAACATCAATGTAATTATGGTGCTATTAATGTGTTCATATCTTCCAGGTATACAAGTCTGTAAGGTAGAAGCTTCAAAAGAGCATTATATCAAGCTGGTGTTCTAAAGTTGTATGGTAATTTTAGGCTTAAAAGAAAAACATGTTGGAGATTTATTTATCATTTGTGTTCTATAACTGGACTTGTTATCAATACGATATGTAAAGTTCCATGTTACTTTTTACACTGAGATACAATTTAAATGTATTTTTAAGTTAATGAGAGCCTAACCTGTGTGAAGGTTTTATTGTAAAACACAAAAATACTTTGCTACTTTTCTACAAAAGGTTAAAAGCTTTCAGCCTTTCTTTAATTCATGTTTTAGATGTGATATTATGTTGTGTTAGCTAATGTTCATGTGAACTTGAGCAACAATTTATGTAGGCTTCGTAAAATGATGTCTAAAAAGCAAAGATCAGCTTCAGAACTATAGTATTTAAGATTTATGAAGAGCCCCGCCTTACTAGAGATAAGGCTCTAGGTCCCCTCTCACTACATGTGAGAATGACTATGGAAGAAATAGGCCAGATTTCAGTACATTTAAAGTTGTGTCCAAAAGTTGGTTTTTGTCACGATTGCCAGGATCTCAAACAGGGGATATACTCTGCCAAAATTCAAGGTAGCTATTACATAAACTAAATATGTTTTTACCCTAGTTAATTTTATTTTGTAGTTTTCTTATAAATGATTTAAGATTGCCAGTTAATGTTTTGCAGAGGTACTACTTTAAGAACTCACAACCTGGGTTAATTTAAGATAATGAGTTATCACCTACAGGATAGAGAGATAGACATTAGAGCCCAGTGCTCTTAATATAAGGCTGTTAACTTATTTGCTGGATGTTTAAGATTAAGTGTTAAAATTAAAGTTAAATTAAAAGGGCCAAGAAAACCAATATTTGGCTCTTGCCCTCTGAGTCAGTCTGAATCAGGGAATAGGGGACTTCTCCAAAGAGGTTTGCAACTCTAGGCCACATAACCTCCCGATCAGGGAGATTATTGAGACCAGTGGAAGACAGAAAGCCAATCAGTGCATTTGCTGTGAGGGAAGCTTCCGAGGGAAGCCACATGGTCAAGCAAGGCCTGGACCCATCCTAGCGCAAATGGCACTAGCAGAACTGAGAAGCTGCTGTAAGTTCCCCGAGGACTCCCAGGGAAACTCAGCTGACTATTAACAATAGATAGAAACAAAAGTCTGTTTGACTTGCTTCATCTTAAACACTTAGCAAAGACAGTCAAAGCCAAAGCACAGCTATTCCTGGGCATTTTAAATAATAATAACAGTTAAATGTAACTTCCAAAAATAAGTAAACTGGAGGCTACAAAAGAGATTCTCAGACAGGAATGCCTGATAACTATCAAAAGGAACTGCCAGAGTCGGTCTCTTGGTCTCTTGGTGGTCTCTTCCTCCGTTGTTCGCCGGACCCTTACAGAATAACTGCAGATTCCTTATAAAAGGAGAAACAGGTATGATTTTCTACACAGTGAACATGAGCAAAACTCTGTTAAAATTTATTAAGTTGCTGTTGCTAATTTCCCATTTTTTCTCCCTAGGAACTTGGGGAAACCATTAGTTGAGTGTATTGCTTGAAAAATAGTTATAATCTGAATCTATATTCTTTTAGAACCTTCTATTTAGCCTTTTCTGCATGTCCAAAAGGATATTTGTCTATATTTGGTATTATAATATATGCATTCTATTTCCTTTAGTGATTTTCTTAGGTTCCCTTGCATAAGAGCAAATACCTGTAATGCTTATTTTGTACCAGACACTGCCCTAAGCCCTTATATATTTATTGAAGTCTCATGACAATCTTTATGAGATGGATTCCATTATTACTGCATTACACACATCAGGAAAATAAGGCACAGAGAAACTTGCCAAAAGTCCCACAGTTAGTTAGTATATGGTAGAGACTGAGAATTTTCAAATTCCAAACAACTAACTACTATGCTATATTGCTTTTCTTAGTATCAGGTACTTCATCACAGAACTCTTAGGGCTTCTTTCCATTCATTAGTGTGCTAAGAAAAACACCTACTCTACTTCATTTTTTTTTTTTCCCTTCTATGCAGTTTGGCACAGAAATAATTTGAGTTGGGGGGAGGACAGCGTTGATGCAATTGTATGAAAACTAGCTCTGCATTTGTTTTATGGACAAAATCAAGGTCTGGGAGAATTTGTATATACAAAGTTGCTGGGAGCCATTAGCCAAGTAGGTATGACAATTTCCTTGCCAGCGTACCCCATGTTGCTGACATTTTGCAGTGACATTGAATGTAGTTGACCTTGCTCAAGGACCAGGGCGGATTAGGGTGTTCCTGGTTTAACATAATCGGGTTTAGGGCGTTCCCAGTTTAGGTTCCAGGTTTAAGGTTTAAGATTATTCCTGCTGGGAATAGGGCGTATCCTGCTGCCTAAGTTCCCCTTGAGTTCTCA
>NW_026000229.1:51898016-51909042 GCF_001458135.2 Marmota marmota marmota
CCAGTTTGCCTGAGAAATTTCTAGGGATAGGCAGCTTGAAACAAAAACAAAATAAATCACAACAGGAACACATTGTTTTTTGACGTGATCACCCATTCTCTCGCCTTCCCTCAGGGGCAAGCAATTTCACTTACCTCCAAGCTTTAGACGTTCCCCGTACGAGCCGCCAAATGCCACAGTCTGGCTGGGCACACAATCACGAGCCACCACACAGCTTGTAGATTCAAACAGCAACTCTTTATTCCCGAACTCACACCAGCCGTCTACAATCACGTTCTGGGGAAATCCACGTTCTCCGCCCAAATCCACGTTCTCTCCCAAATTCACCTCTCTGGGCATCTGTCTTCCAAAATATACTCTGAATCCCGTGAGAACTCAAGGGGAACTTAGGCAGCAGGATACGCCCTATTCCCAGCAGGAATAATCTTAAACCTTAAACCTGGAACCTAAACTGGGAACGCCCTAAACCCGATTATGTTAAACCAGGAACACCCTAATCCGCCCTGGTCCTTGAGCAAGGTCAACTACATTCAATGTCACTGCAAAATGTCAGCAACATGGGGTACGCTGGCAAGGAAATTGTCATACCTACTTGGCTAATGGCTCCCAGCACAAAGTGTGTGCAATTGTCTTAAACCTCCTTTTTCTTTATACCATTGATTTTCTAGTGAACTAACTACAATTACAGTTCTATATGTTGGGAAAACATAACGGTGACAGCACCCCAGAAAAACACCCCAACATGGCGTCTAACGACCCTCTTTCCCCTCTTTGTTTCTTTCACTGGCGCGAAACGTTCCCGCCAGCGCCAATGTTCAAACCCTGCTGGTGGAAGCCTTAGCCCCAATTAGAATTAACTTCTTGGGCTCCGGAACTGACATATGGAAGAGCTTGCCAATAAATGGGCGAGCTGTTATCTACCTCAGCCCCTGCTACCTCTCTTAGACCTATATAAACACACAGCCTTTTGTAATAAAGCGGAAACCTCTTTGGTAATCTGTGTCGTGGGGTGTCGCATTTTCCAGCCTTACACTATATAAGTGTAAGGAAATAAAATAACTAAAATATCATTTGTCTATCGTGATCTAATCAGTAGACAGTGCTCTTCCTTTAGCAATTCATTAATTTTTTTTAAAAAAATAGTCTCTTTAACTGAGGTTTATGGGATCATATGTTCTTAATTAGAAAAAGAATTAAGCTGTTTTTATTTTGAAAGATATAGTAAATCTACTAGGAAAAAAATATTTTTTAGGTGTATCATATATCAGATCTTATATTTCCTTGCTTTTCTACAAATTGAAACCAGGAAGTATATATAGTAGCTAATGAAAAATATTTACTTCTTTCAAAAAAAAAAAAAGTACAACTCAAATGTGTGCAAAATTTGTTGTATGGATGTCAACTCTTAAATTTCCTTGCAAAAATTACTTTATAAAATTAACTTTTATAAAACAGTTAATAAAAAGACAATATATACCAACAAGACCTTAAAGGTCTTCTATTGAAAAAAAATCATAGTTGACTAAAAATGTGGACTTATTTCTTATCCTATGCAAAGATATTTTATTGCTGTGCAAGATTGCCCTCTTGTGTTTTCTCTAGTTAAGTCATTATAATTTTTATTGATTTAATATTCAGCCTTTAACTTTTCCCATCTAAAATTAATTTGCTACAAAATGAACTTCAAAGGCATATACCCAAATTACACAGATCATAAACTAATGTTAATACTGCTATGGTTTGTAATATACTGTATCCTTTCAAATTTCTAACCTCATTTATGAAATACTGTGGCCTAAAGTTAAGAAGAAGCAGTCAAGCAGAAATAGATACACAAAGACAATTTTCAAATAATTTAAAGGAATTCTAAAACCCTTATACTAACTTCCTACATTACCAAGTTATAGAAGATGCAGTCAATTAGTCTATGAGTGTAGGTCTGCCTTGATGTCCCTATAGTTAGTTTCTCCTTTTTTCTTACTTAGTTACTATGGGCATATAAAAACAACATTGTCGTTCTTTAATATTTAATTTTTTCCCTTGAGTATCAAATTAACTGAGTTTTTAATGTTGCCTAATTAAAACATGTATTCTTATATTGCTAGTGAAAACATAAACTGGGCACGTCACTTTTTGTAAATCAAATCGAGCAATATGTATTTTTTTTTTCTTTTTAGAGAGAGAATTTTAATATTTATTTTCTAGTTTTCAGCGGACACAACATCTTTGCTTGTATGTGGTGCTGAGGATCGAACCCGGGCCGCACGCATGCCAGGCGAGCGCGCTACCGCTTGAGCCACATCCCCAGCCCAGAGCAATGTGTATTAAGAGCCTTAAAAAAGAATCATTAGGTTTGCTTCTAAGAATTACTCTAAGGGCACAATCCTAAGCACCCCCAAAATTTTATGCTCAAACTGCTTATCACAGCATTGTTTATAGTGCAAACATTGGTGCCACCATAAGCATTGTCCTGTATTGCATTAGATTGAAATCTGTTGCATTGCTTAACATTTTTATTGTAATATTTAAAAGAGCATGCACTTTTTCTATGATGAATTTATGATGTTGAGTTTAGAAAAATCAAGTATATAAATTTATATTTGTGTGTGTGGGAAGGTGTATATCACAGGAACCTGAGAGCAATCCTCCTGGAACTATACACAGACTAAAATAGAGGACTGGGGTTGCAGGTCAGTGATAGAGTGCTTTCCTAGCATGTGTGAAGCCCTGGGTTGATACCCAACACTTCAATGTAAAAAGAAAGGTTAAAATGGAATGCTTCAAAATATTAACAGTTATTTATTGATGGCTCTACAGTAGTTTTTTTCATTTGTCTGTATTTCCATGTTTTTAGGTCCAAGATGTATTAGTGTTTTAATGGGGGAGACCCCCATGTTCCTTATATTGTTAGAATTGAGATACTTCCCCTTTTTATACACATCAGGAATTTTGTGGGCTGTGCAAGCTTAGAAAGCTTTTCTAAAGAAAACTAAGATTTTGGCAACTAGCTCAGTATTCAGCATCTCATTGAATGAATTTAGGAAAGCTGGGGACCTCTGTACCATTAAAAAAGAGTGAGGAAGATTCTTAGGATGGATACTTTTCCTGCTCATACTTTATTCTTTGGAGAAACAGGAAAATAGTGTCAGATGATGGATTCCTTCTCCAGACATAGAAAAGAGCAAACAAAGCAAAAACCATTTATTAATGTTCTTTTTTTTTAAATTTTTTAAATGTTTTTTTTTTTAGTTATCGGCGAACACAACATCTTTGTTTGTATGTGGTGCTGAGGATCGAACCCGGGCCGCACGCATACCATGCGAGCGCACTACCACTTGAGCCACATCCCCAGCCCCTATTAATGTTCTTAATACATGCTAGGTTGGTTGAATAGGACCAGAAGCTAAATGTAATAAATGACTGACTGGAATGAAGAATGGTTACAGAATTCACCTCCGGCATCTCCTGTAGGATTTCCTCAGCAAGACTGCAGCTGAAGAGCTGGTTTTACTGCTTAAAGTTTTGCAATAACCTCTGTCTCTCTTATCTCCCCACACCACACACACACTGTCAATCCCAATCTGTTTTCCAGAGTGCAGTATGAATGAGATTTTTCAAAGAGAAATCTTCAACAGATTCCCAGTGCACCTCATACTAAATCCTAAAACCTTCTGGTAGCTGAGAAGGCCAGTGGTGATTGGTTTCCGCTTCTCCACTTCTCTAGGTTTCTCTACGGTTGCCTCACTTGCCTACTAGGCATTCTGCTTTTTACCAGGCTTTACCTCAGGTGTTCTCTTGTTAAAACAGACCCACCCATTCTCTTTTGTCTAACAAATTCCTGCATTACCTTCCAAATCTCTGACTAAATGTTGCTATGTTGGCAAACCTTAGGTGCCCTTGCTGTGTGCACTCCTACTAGTCACCACTTTCCCTACTGTAGTCTTTTTCTGGATGTTATAGAAATTGCTGGCTTAATTACTCTTCTCCCTGTCTACATTGTAGGCTCTATGACAACAAGGGTGAAGTGGTCCTATTTGCCTTGGTTCTTATAATGCCTAGCAGGGAGTAACAGATGCTCATGGAATGAACAAATAAGTGGATGAATAATTGAGATAACTTGATAATGTCTGACCTCCCTAAAACTCTAAAGAGGTATCCCCATTGATGTTAGTGAATACTAAAATAAAGATGATAAACATGTAGCTATGGTGGTGGTCCTGGGGATACTGTGAGCATTAACCTAGCATGAAGTCCTAAACTAAATCCTTTCCTTAGTGTGTGTGTGTGTGTGTGTGTGTGTATTTTAAGAGGTTTTCAAATTAATTTTTCAAGCCCTCTGTGGGGGAAAAACCCCATTCTAAGACCCTGGCTGTTTCTAAAAAATAAAATATCTCTATCCAACCATAGGGAAGTAAATAAATGATTCATAAAATGTTTATAAATAATCTTTAAAGACATGAGAAAAATATTCACATGACATTGTTCTTGAAGTATACAAATTGCAAATGTAAAATAAGCTGGTCTCTCTCAGATGCTTACATAATACAAAGATTGAAAGGAAATGTATCCAACTGTATACTGTGATTATCTCTAAGGATCATCATCATCATATATAAAAAAACTTTTCTTCCTTACAGTTTTCAGTATTTATCTGAATAAGCACGTATTATTTTCATTAAAATACCCCCCAAATTTTTAAAGATCTTTATAAGATGAATTTCTTTATATGTAAGCAATTGTTTCAAAGAATGTTTTAAAACTGAAGGACAGACCAGCAGCAATTAGCCAATGGGAAAGCTACTGGAAGTGGGTTAGGCAAGATGCAAAGGGGCTGCACCATCTAATTACTTCTGGAAAGTGGCAGTTCAGTCCCAGAAAAGCCCCCTGCACTACCTATCTCAATAAAGCTAGGAAGTTGCTTTTTCTTTTGCTTAACAATAGGTCTCACTGATAAGCAAGATTACCCTCCTTCAAAACTCCCTGAAGTGCAAAAAAGACTGAGAAGATCAAAGGAGCCCTCAGCCACTCCCTAAACTTCAAAGGTTGCTCCTATGGGAATTCTGAGAAGCAGCTGCATGTTTATACATTACTTAGAGATCTCCATTACTGTGTATAAATATAACTTTACAAATATCTTGGTTATCATATCCCTCTGTTTCCTCACTATGGTTGCATTTTAGATTTGACAGTTTCTTATATGTATCAAAATGAGTAACAAATCAAAATATTTTAGGAATCCAGTCCTCCCCACCCCCAATGAGCACACTGTACTATTATTAGCCTTAGGCTTTTTGTCCTTTCTAAACCTAGCTTTAATGTCTTGTTTCTATATTTTCTCATGCAGAAAAAAAAAAGTGATGAACGAAGTATTTTATTTCTAATAATTTTTTGTTTTAACACAACATTTGAACAGTTGACAGAATCACTTATCTTTTCTGGATTGACTTCACAGACTCAAGTCCCCACTATGATAAAAAAATATACCTTCACTGAAACATTTCATGCATGTTAGGGTAACCTAAAGCCAAAATAATTCAGTCAACATATAAACATAAACTGTTGTGCTGTCATTAAGCATTTTGCTCCCAAGCATTCATTTTAATAATAAAAATGCATCTATAAGTGATTATGTTAAGCAACATTATCTTATGCCCCAAGTATGCCATAAGAGAAGTGATAAGAGGAGTCCTATATGATTAAACCTGGTTAAAGGTATTTACACTAAGAGAGAGATTTATATTCTGAAAGGGTGTAGAGCCAGCTCAATCCTTTATTCATGCCATTATATTATGCATATAGCAGTAGAAAGAAGAATATTACATAATTCCTATCCTTAAGAATTCTGTTGTAGAAGCCACAGACAAGCAAAGAAATGCTGTGAATAAGTTCAGTCACAGAAGTCCAAAACACTCAGGGTGGAGAGATATTAATTTTTTGAATATAGACACAGAGGCTAGAAATCATTTTGGCTATATTTTGGGAACAGCAAGCAGTTCAGTTCCAAGTTTGTTCATTCATATATACAATAATCATTAACTGAAAGTTGTAAATAGCAGGAAATATAGAAAGCTGACTAACACACCAAGGGAAGAGTTTATAGATAGAAAGGCAAGAATAAATGCCACAGAGTAATAAAGTAACTAGAGAACTGAAGAGTCTAATGTCTACCCTTTGGGTCTTTTTTTTTTTTTTTTTTTGAGAATTGTTTAATATTTATTTTTTAGTTTTCGGTGGACACAACATCTTTGTTTGTATGTGGTGCTGAGGATCGAACCTGGGCTGCACGCATGCCAGGCGAGCGCACTACTGCTTGAGCCACATCCCCAGCCCAACCCTTTGGGTCTTAACAGGTGACTCTTGACATAGTGGTATTAGAGGAAGGGTTAAGCAAGAACCTAATCCACTGGATGAAGAATTAATCTGCACATGGTGGAGACAGTGGCTTGTTATCACAGACCAGCAATTCATGATAGAAAGGTGTAGGGACAGGATGGTAATAGGAGAAGTCTCCAATGGGGAACATTTTTCAAACTCCAAGGCAGTAGCTAGCAAGAGGAACACGGGAAATTCAGGAGAAAGAAATGATGAGACAGATGATCCAAAATGCTGAAAGAGATGGCATCAAGCTCACAGGTAGAGAGAGGCATTAGTTGGGATGAACTGGGTGGGCCATCTATCATCCTCTAAGACTAGGGGGAAGGAGGCAAGGATAAATTCAGATATGAATTAATTTATAGGCCTGGAGAGGAAAGTGGGGGTGTGCACTGATGGAACAGTTCTCTTCTCTCAGTGAAATGCCAGCAGAGTTAATGCTAAGGAAGTAAGAAGCAAGTTGTGGTAGAGGATAGGTGCTGTTTGATGAAGCTGGCCTAGGAGACAGGTAAAGCAATTCTAGAGTACTGATAGCTGAGAGCAAAGCTAAAGTGGAGACCAAGAATTCTCAATAGCTTTAATACTGAAGGATCAGATGATTCTCTACAACACTTCTCAGCAGCCCCCAAGTGTATGAGAACAACCTTTCCATGTCTTCAGGCAATTAGTATGAAAAGTTCGTATGAAAAGTTAGTACTTGGTTGAAAGTAATGGAAATGGGAACCATTTAACCATAACCCTCTCTGGTTCTTCATTCTCTGGTAAGACCTCAGTTCTACAAACAAAATCTGTGCCTACAACTGGAACTGCCAACCACCGTTCTAGAAGGGAGACAGGATTAATAACAAACTGTCATCCTTCAAATCCTAAGGAAGAACCAAATTGTTAATTAAAATACCTAGGAATCGTAGAGTGTTTCAGGATTACAGGTAGTAAAACAATATACTAATACTCCTCCTTTGATTAAATTCTATAGCCCTCAAATTTGATGTATGCCTTTTATCTAAAATGAAACAAAGTTAAGGACACACACATTCAGGGAGTTATGTATAATAGAATTAGTAGGATTAAGAACCAAATGACATATAAAATAAAATGACAGAAATATTTATTCATAAATTATATGTAGTTTAAATGCCATTATATGACATTTTTGAATGTCATATAATGGCATTTGATATCCTGCTGAGAATTAAAGTATCTTTTCATTATTAATGTCTTCTTTCCCAGTTACCTTATAGATACATATGTAGCTAGGTTTCCTCTCTAAATCTAGCCAATACAAGAAAAATGTCTTTTTTTTTTTTTTGTACCAAGCATTGAGCCCAGGGGCACTTAACCCACTGAGCCACATCCCCAGCCATTGCGCACTGCCCCCTCCCCCCCTTTTTTAGAGACTTAGGGCCTTGTTAAATTGTGAGGCTGGCTTTGAACTCTGCATCCTCCTGTCTCAGCCTCCTGAGCTGCTGGGATTACAGGCATGTGCCACTACATCTGGCACAAATGTCTTTTTGTTAGAAAGAATTGGGAATTTTTCTATTTTCAAGTTAATTTCAGGAAGTTACTTTAGGACTTTGTTTTGAAACTGCTATGGGGCTTTAGTCATGAATTTCTTCTTTAAAAAATAAAGATGTATCCTTTTGTTGTTCAAAAGAGAACAAAAACAATAGTAAAAACAAGTAACCTTTGCATTATTATAAAGCATGAAAATTTCAATTACCCAGAGAGAAGAGGATCACTGGTTATACTTGCCCTGTTCTGAGAACATTTCTTTTCATATGATGTCATTGTTCATGGAGGTAGCTGACTTTTTAGTCTTTTTTTTTTTTGAATTTTTTTTAATATTTATTTTTTAGTTTTCGGCGGACATAACATATTTGTTTGTATGTGGTGCTGAGGATCGAACCCAGGCCGCACGCATGCCAGGCGAGCGCGCTACCACTTGAGCCACATCCCCAGCCCCAACTTTTTAGTCTTATACTAGGCAAATAAACCTCATGCATCAGAGTGAATTAATTCTATTTCTATGACTAAACTAATTTTATCATCATATCAAGTAAACATGAGTAGGAAGAATTTCATAATATAAAGAGATTTCTTAGAGAGGTCATCTGATTAATAAGGCCAGCATTAGGATTTTGATACCAGGATATAAAAAGAAGTCACTAGAACTTAAGATTCCAAAAAATTCACTAGCTTATTGATTATCAAGGGGACCAGAATTTATTTCATCATTCTAGGCATCCTGAATTACTAAATAAGAGTGCCAAAAGGCTTAAGAAAAGTCCCCCTTTATGTGTTTGTTATGGGAACACAAACTGAGTAACACTTAAGTCACTGACCTAAAAGAAATATTTACAATTCTCAGCCTTCTGAAATTAACTGAGACAATATCCAGTCAGTGGCCAAGTGGGCAAGCTCAGTGGCCAAGTTCCAATATGGAAAGGACACGAAGACTAGCTGCCACTCTTTCATTCCAGTGGAGTCACATGTATTTTAGGAGGGGTTTATAATCCAAAGTGAATAACTGAGAGACATTTTTCTAAGTAAATTACCCTTAAACATTTTTTCTTGAGAATCAGGCCATTGGGGCCAGTTTTTCAGCCATGATTTGAACAAATCATTGTTTGGCTGAACACCCAGGTAATACTTAAAATCTATGTATTTTTGAAAAATATATCTTTAAACAATGTATGCAGATTTGGGGATATAGTTTTCTATAAAACAAGAAACAAATGGAATCACACATATTTATTATACATCTTGTATATCCCCCCCCCCTTAAGTATTTAGGAGGTCTTTGAAATGTAAGTGCTTGTGGGAAGTTGTATTTTCCAAAAACAAAACAAAACAAAACAACAACAACAAAACCCACCCACCCAAACAAACAAATGACCACAGCAATGTTTCTGTTCCTACCTTGCCTTTGGGAAACTTGTCTCTCCCCATCAAGAGATAGGGTTTATTTCCCTTTCCCTTGAACTTGGATGCAACTTTGTTACTGCCTGTATAAATACAATGCAACAGAACTGACATTCCATGACTTCTAAGGGTAGGCAAGAAAAGGTGAAATACTTCTGCCTGGTTTTCTTTCTTGGGATACTTGTCCCAGGAACACAATCAAGAGGCTTTAAAGAAGCCCAAACCAATTCATGCTAAAAGACCACATGGAGAGGACTACAAGGATAAAACTTGAGACCTTCAGCCTCAATCATCATCAGCTTTAGAGTGAAAATCACAGATGATTCTAGTTTCTCGACCTTTGACTCTTCCACTGAGGTCATGTCATAATGAAGCAGAGAAAAGCTATTTCCTGAGTCATAGAATATGTAAGCATAATAAGTAGTTATTTTAAACTGCTAAATTATGGCAGTAATTTACAAAGCAGTCATAGTAATGGAAAGAGTACCTACACATATTTCAATCTTTTAAAACAAGAGCATAACTAACAGTAATATCCTACAGTATTTATGCATTGTAAGTTCAGTCATTCTTGTATATACAGACACTTTCTTGGTTTGGAATTATTTTTTTCCTTTAAAGATGAGGTTGAAATCAACAAACTTCTATAACACTATTTGTACACAATTGTCAATATTTCCTCAGGACACAAATCTGTTAAATGAGTTAATAAATATATACCAGACAGTACAGTGCCTGGCACATTGTAACAAATTTTACTATTATTATTGTACTTATACCTTGAATCTCTCAGTGAAAGGTGATATTTTTCTTTAACATCGTGACAAGAACTCTAATACTTGTATCTAACATACATGCTACAGTGTATCCTGCTTTTTACAGAGTTTAGATTATGGCAGAAAGTAAAAAATACGTTCAGTCATTGAATTATATGCCTGAAACGTCCACCTTGAGCACCCCTGACCAGTTCTACAAAACAGTTTTTTAAAAAAAATGTATTTGCACAGTGTGTAGGAGAGTTACACAGTGTGCTAGCCTCTCAGCTCAGACTTGCAGAAAACCATCAATTGTGGACAAGAACAAAAAGAGCCAATCCACACACTCAAGTGTGTGCTGCTGTTCTATGCCTTCGGCACCCCTTGGAAGGATCAAAACACCTCTCTACCGGTGCTTCTTAACCTATCATTGTTCTTGTCAAAAACCAAGAACGTGCTTCTAGGCCGTTTTCACTCTCTTTCGCTCACTATCTGTCACTCCTTCCCCAGGCGTGTTTGCAATAGCCCAATACCAGTTAGTCCCCTTTACCTCCAGTTTTCTTCAAGGGAGGCGGGGGCGGGGCGGGGTGGGGGTGGGGAGAAGGGAGCGAAGGAAGTGGGAAAGGAAGAGGACTACCTGTTCTCTCGTCTCAAAGGGATAAAGAAGCTCATTCACATTGTAAATGCTCAGGTTTCTACAGCCATCCTCATATTTTCACAACTCAAAGCTTTAAATTTCCCCTCTTTTTCAAGTTGATTCCCTGATTCGCTCCATTTTTAACCACTTCTCACTTCCTCATGCCCCTGATCAGGGCAAAAGTTAAACGTTGTGCAGCTGCGAAAAGCACTTTTAGGTGACTTGGGAGGGGCCAGGTCCACAGGCCCCGAGCTGGCAGGATTCACAGTAGCTCGGTGGGTGCAACCGACTAGAGCGGGCATGCTGCCGGCCGCCCTCCCCATTCCTCCCCACCTCGGAG
>NW_026000229.1:51909778-51917307 GCF_001458135.2 Marmota marmota marmota
GAGCTGCCCCCTCTGCTCGGCGCTCGGCGGTCGTGTCTCATGGCCTCCTCTCTCGGTCTCTGTCGCTCCTAGGATGGCGGAGGTACCGCCTGGGCCTAGCAGCCTCCTCCCACCACCAGCACCTCCGGCCCCGGCGGCGGCGGAGCCCCGTTGCCCCTTCCCGGCGGGGGCTGCCCTCGCCTGCTGCAGCGAGGACGAGGAGGACGACGAGGAGCATGAAGGCGTTGGCGGCAGGAGCCGGGCTGGCGGCGAGGCGACGGCGGCGGCCAAGAGGCATCCGTGCCTCCGCTGCCCGGAGCCGCCGCAGGAGCAGCAGCAGCTCAACGGATTGATCAGCCCCGAACTGCGACACCTCCGGGCGGCCGCTTCCCTCAAGAGCAAGGTCCTGAGTGCAACCGAGGCGGCCACGAGCACGGCCAACCCCGACGGGGGCCCCAAAGCGACTGCAACAAAGGGAGCCGGGGTACACTCGGGCGAGAGACCCCTTCACTCCCTCCCCAATAATGCAAGAACTGCGCTCCCCAGCCCGGCAGAGGCAGCGGCTGCGAGCGACCCCGCGGCGGCCCGCAATGGACTGGCCGAGGGCACGGAGGAGGAGGAAGACGAGCAGGTGCGGCTGCTGTCTTCGTCCCTGACCGCTGGTTGCAGTTTAAGAAGTCCCTCGGGCCGGGAGGTCGAGCCTGGGGAGGATCGGACGATACGATATGTCCGATATGAATCCGAGCTACAAATGCCCGATATCATGAGACTGATCACCAAAGATCTGTCTGAACCCTACTCCATTTATACGTATAGATATTTTATCCACAACTGGCCACAGCTGTGCTTCTTGGTAAGTGGTTGGAATGAAAAGAGGGTGAGCCCAACTGAGATCCAGGCCACGCAGGGCAGGGAGCTTGAGGGCCGAGAATGTGGCCGTGGATGTATCCTCGTGCTTTTCAGATGTATGTTACATGATGTAAAATGTGTGTACACATTCCTAGTTATTTAATGAAACTGTTCTGAAGGTAAGACTCAATGATTTGGGTTAACTTGATACTGATGAAAGTGCAGCAAGCCTTATGATGCATGTTTCACTGGGGTGGGGGTGGGGGGGGTCTTGTGTCCTGTTTACATTAGCTTAGAGTCATGTTTAACCGTCTTTAATTACCTTCCCTCGTCCTCAGAGCACTTTTCAGTCATTTAATTTGAACTTGGTTCTGTTCGGATACAGGCCTTATTAATCTCGATTACAGCATAATCAGGGAAGAGTGTATTCATAAACATGTTTTGGTGAACATGATTGTCAGTAAACTTTCTGTGGGTACATTGGAGAATTAAATCTTACAAGTATGTTCAGTAATTATGGAGATTGTTTCCTTTTACTTCAACAGGACAATTAAGAGTTGTAGCCAGTCTGCTTTTTCTAGAGGGTGCCACTAACACTTCTGGTGACTGAAAGACTCCTGAAACTTGAGCAAAATATTCTTTTGTGAAAACTTACCTGTGAATTTGTTACTAGTATTTTTTTTAAAAAAAGAAATTGGTCAGCGATATGTTTAAACACTGGTACTTGGCTTGTGTAGGGTGTAGTTGACATAAGTTTTTTGTTTACATGTAAGTCCAAAAAACTATTGAATAAGCTGAATAATTTTTTTCAACTTACATACTATTGGCAGTACCAGTAATTTCTTTATAGTAATATTGACCCAATTTCAGTCTGTGTGAAACTTTTAACACAAATGTTGACTGCAGATCAGGATGTTTTGTATCACTGTACATAACATATTGTTTCCATTGAATTATATGAATGGTGACACGCTTTTAAGGAACATTTTATTACATGTGAAGCTAAAATCGACCATTACTATTTATTGTTCTAACATTTGCTTGGTTATACTTAATAGTTCATGCATTATGTTTTGACAATACTTTGAAAGTCTTTTTGATTCTATAGTTTGGTGGTAATCTGAAAATATAATCTGGGTATTGTAGATAATGGTTGTTTTGTTATTTTCTGCATTAATTTTGCTTAAACTTCAATTTAATACATTTGTTTAAGCTGTAGGTACTATTTTATGATGTAGAAAATTTCTCTTTTAGGTTTGTTAGCATTGTATCAAAGGTCTAAGACATGTCTGTGTTGGTGAACATGGGAAGATGACTTACAGCACTATTACAAATGTCATATCAGATGCTATTATATTTGCTAAATATTTAAATTGATTTAATTGTAAGTTAACCCACAGTAGTATATATTTGAGTCACATATTAAATTGAAATAGATGTTTTTCTGTCAGTTCCAGAAACTGGTTGTGCATGTAAGATATGTAGTCAACTTTGAGTCCTGATAGTATGTAGGCCTCCCAACTTGGCTGCCATTTTAGACTCTGGTAAATGTGATATTAGTAAACTTTAGTCTTGATTTTATATAGACCCCTCTTAATTCACCAGCTAATTTGTACTTTAGCCTTTAATAGCCAAAGTTTATATTAAATTCTGAATACCTGGAAATTGAGATGCACAAGTGGTTGTCCTATAAGATTCACTAGTGCAAGCACGAATCTGGATGTATTGAATAATAAAACAGTAGTTAAACAACAGAGGCCCACTTAGAACTGGAATTTATGTTGGCATGTTTTTAAATTTGAGTTTCCCATAAGAACTGTTTATTTTAAGTCATTTCTGTAAGGATCCTAGAGAGAGAATTATGGCCCAACTTTTAATTTTTTCCACTTTTCATGAAAAAATAAAGATCTGAGTGACTTAAAATGTTTAATTATCCAGATATTTAGTATCAGAAAGGTAAAGGTAGAACCTAGGTGTCTGGCCTCTCATTATGGTAATAAGAACCTGGAAAAATGGCATACCCTTGACTCATTTTGTACAATTCATTATGTCACAAAGTTGTCTTCATTAAGGGATAGTTGCCTTAAAAATATTGTTCTCAAAAGCTTAGAAACCTCCAAATGTTCATGATTTCCATGGGTAACCTGTAAATGGGTCAAATGGAATATATGGGGTTGAACCATACAGAATTGCTAGTACTTGATTGGCTAACAAGAATGACAAGTTTCTTATAATTTTTTTCAAATAACGTAACAGATGTAAAAATACAAGAGTACAAATGTGAGGCACTGTCAGTTACTCTGTATTTTACCTGTTAGTGTTCATGGTATTTTGGTTGTTGATACCTTTTAGAAGTTCTTAAATTTACTACTAACAGTGTAATATAGTACTTCCGTTTATTTGTTCTAAATTTAACTTTCTGGCTTCCTTCAGTTTTCTATTTGTAGTGTTCTGGAATTTTGTAATCTCTGTTTCACACAATTTATATTTTTCATAATTTTATCGACCGACAAACCTTTGTCCTTATAGAGTTAAATCTTAATCTTGCCAGTGAATTTTGAATTCCAGTACTTGAAAAAACACATTTTAATAGCATGAGTCTTAAAAGTATGTGCAGAAGCTTTTTATTTGAAAATATCATAAAGCAATTTAGTGATTGTTGTAAATGTATATTTATCAACAATTTATCATGAAAGAATGTAGTATCTATCTTTACTAGCAACTTTTTTATTAATAGTGTATCGTACATTGGGCTTTTATTTTTAGATGAAATGTACAACTTGGTTTTTGCTTCTCTAGATTCTTAATTAGGAAAATATTCAATCTTGTCTAAGAATGAAATAATATAGTATTTTGTTTGCTTTTTACTTTCTTGAGCAAAGAACAAAGATATGCTCGAAATTCCTGTTTAATTTGAAAGTATTGTTTAGTTGTAGTCAGTGATTTTAATTTTTTCTTGATTGAATGGCTTTAACATCTGTAAGGTGTAGCTGTCCTTTATTTTTATGTCAGAGGTTAATATAGACTGTCTTTCATATCAGGTGAGCTTAGTTTATGAGGTCAGGTCACAATTTTTTTCTAGCCCTTTTAAAGTACCATTTGATCTGATGAGTTTACATGTGAATATTTGTGTTTGAAGTGAGTTATTCAGAAAATGCTGTCATGAGGATTGTGGGGGTGTAGCTCAGTGGTAGCATGCTGGGTTCAATCTCCAGCACCAAAAAGAAAAGGGGAAAAAAAAAATGCTGTCAGTGGCTGAGCATGTAGCTCAGTAGTAGATGGCATATAGGGGCCCTGAGTTCAATCCCTAGCACCAAAAAGAAAAAAAAAGTCAGAGACTCGTTTGATCAAATAACTTGTGTGTGTATTTCAGGCCTTAATGCCAAAAGAACATTTAATTTTCAAAAGAATTAAAGCACATTGATTTATTGTAAATGAAAAAAAAGATGGAAATAATTTTAGAGGTTTATTGACCCAATATAATTTTGGAATGTGTGATAAAACAGAAATGAACTAGTGTGGGTTGTTGAATTTAATATCCCTTCAGAGGGATTTTTCTGACCTATTTTAGGTTTGTGTGAAATGGATTAGAATTATCTTGCCTAAAAAAGATTTCTCCACAGTTTATTAAAAAAAAAAGTGAGCCTTTAATCAATTTATAGAATAAATTATTAAATTTATAGAATGACAGGCTAAAAAAATGTTACGACAAATAAAGTTAAAATATGTCTTAGGTATAAATTGAGCTCTGTTATTAACTTTTAACCCAACCTATTTTTGTTGTTGAAATTATTTCTTCTGCCAAGGTAATTTACCGAAAAGAAGTACTGCTTGCTGACACATTATTAAACAGTTAGAGATATTACCCTGTTTTATATTCATCAGAATATTAGAACTTTTTTTAAAATCAGTTTTGGGATTTTTAAAATATGTTTGCGGTGATGACACTGGAAATGTTAGTGAAAATGGGGGATTATTAGCATTTATTTAACATGTAGCCTCTAACACTTTGGGAAGCTGACAAAATAGAAACTGACAAAATAATTAATCATATTCATTAATGTAAATCTCTGATTTTGAGCTATAGAGAGCTTTATGACAATGACCTGTAATCAGGAGTATTCTAAAATTAAGACCATCATTTACTTAGTCTTTGGAATACTTCAATAACAAAATCTCGAATCTAAGCAATATTTTACAAATAATATTCCTTTTCCTGAAAATTTATAAACTTTTTTCTTGATCAAAATCTTATCATTCAGGTATAAATGTTATGTAATATTGTTCATTAAAACTTTATTATAAAAACTTATAATATTCTGCTGATGGGAAAATTGTATAATGTTTCATCTTATGAATACATTTTTTTCTTTAAAAAACTTTGCTCACCTGTTCCCCCTTCCCAAAACTTAAGTAGGTCTTTATTGCATGTAATTGTAATTTTAAGTTCCTCACGTATAATCTTATAAAGTACTTGATTGTTTACTTTGTGAAAAATCTTTTTCCTCCAGGCTTTGATAAGCATGAGAAATTCATGTTCTAAAAATATTGAGAGACTTTTAAAAACTGGAACATTTGAAGGAGTTTTGGGATTCAGATTTCTGAAACTTTTGTGGTTGCTGTCATTATCTCTTCCTCTTTCAAAAATGCTGACCAATGGTTGGTTGCTGTTTTCCCTGGGTAATTGTGCAGTACCTTTTAGCAATGTATTCTTCATAACTGTTTGTTTATTTTTAAGGCCATGGTAGGGGAGGAGTGTGTAGGTGCCATCGTTTGCAAGTTGGATATGCACAAAAAGATGTTCCGCAGAGGTTATATAGCCATGTTAGCTGTGGATTCCAAATACAGGAGAAATGGCATTGGTAAGATAAATATTATTTCAATAAAAGGGTGACTTAAGTTATTTTCATTTTTTTGTGTTTTAAAACAAAAGATTTAAATGTAAATATATAGAAATGAAGGTAAAGGAAGAAAATTAAAAGTTGTTTTTATTTTAAAGTAATATATCCAGAAAGGCCTTAAAATGAATTTCTTTTCTTGTTAATGATTTTAGAGGTTTCTTTTGGGGGTAGTAATGGGGATTGAACCCAGTGGTGCTCTATCACTGAACTGTATCTCCAGCCCCTTTTATTTATTTATTTTTATTTTGAGACAGGTTCTTACTAAGTTGCTCAGGCCAACCTTGAACTTGCAATCAATCTTCCTGCCTCAGGAATCCCAAATAGCTGGGATTAAAGATGTGCACCACTCTGCCCTGCTAGAGAATTATTATTATTTTTGGGGTACTGGGGATTGAACTAAGGAGCACTCAACCAATGAGCTACATCCCCAGCTCTATTTTGTTTTTTATTTAGAGACAGGGTCTCACCGAGTTGCTTATGCCTCACTTTTTCCGAGGTGGGCTTTGAACTCACCATCCTCCTATCTCAGCCTCCCAAGCCTCTGGGATTACAGGTGTGCACAATTAAACCTGGCTAGAGATTTTTTTTTTTTTTTTTTAACAAGTAGAAGGTGATCAGTTCACATCTTCAAACCTTTTTTTTTCTGATCACATTCAAAATGCTCTGTATTATATTAAGTACAAGAGATGCTGCAGTTTTTAATAGCATTATGAGGGCACTTGATCCTATTCCTGAAGCAACTGTTCATCCTTGGGTTACGTGGATCTGAATCAAGCCCAAAGTATGAAATAATTGTTATTGTTACTTTGTGCTAGTTGTCAAACATATTTCAACTTAAGGGAGGCTCAGGAAAGGAGAATTGATTATTTCTTACTAGTTCCAAATTCACCTCTTTGGGGGTCTACCTTTCCCAGCATGTTTAATTAATCTTATGCTCATGGTTTATAATGGTGGTTAAAACCACCTGGGTGATTTAAAAGCAAGTGTTTTGGCCTTTTTCCCTGGAATCATGTTTATCCTGTCAGGTAGGAGTAAAACTTCCCCCAGTGACTGAAATAAGCCTACTTAAGAACCATGCTGGGCTAGTGGCTCACTCCTATAATCTCCATGTCTCTAGAGGCTGAGGCAGTTTCAAGGCCAGCCTCAGAAACTTAGAACCTGTCTCAAAAATAAATAAATAAGTAAATAAGTAAGTCTGGAAGTATAGCACATTGGGTCCCTGGGTTCATTCTACAGTACAAAATACAGTACAAAAGAGAGGGGAAAAAAAACACTGTTCTAGTTCTAGTGTCTACTGGCTTTTTTTTTTCCCCCCATGATGGAAGATTGGAAGTTTAGGTAAGCAAACATTTGTCTAAAGCATGCCAAATTGTGGGATGTACTTAAGTATTCATGAAATAATACTTGATATCTGTACCAATATTTAATTATTAGCAATTTTGTTACTTGCAGCTTTTGGAAACAGTAAATGAACATTATTGTCTTAACATAAGACTATTTCATATAGTATTTGATGTCATGAGAAATTATCATAAATAGGTTTACTTAATGTTAAGGTGTTTTTGTTTGTTTGCTCTTTTTTTGAGACAGAGTCTCACTATGTTGCCTAGGCTGGCCTTGAATTCCTGGGCTCAAAAGATCCTGCTTCAGGGCTGGGGATGTGGCTCAAGCGGTAGCACGCTCGCCTGGCATGCGTGCGGCCCGGGTTCGATCCTCAACACCACATACAAACAAAGATGTTGTGTCCACTGAAAACTAAAATAAATAAATAAATATTTAAAAAAAAAAAAAAAAAAAAAA
>NW_026000229.1:51919119-51922874 GCF_001458135.2 Marmota marmota marmota
AAAAAAAAAAAAAAAAAAAAAAAGATCCTGCTTCAGCTTCCCAAGTAGCCGTGACTATAGGCATGTGCCACTGTGCCTGCCAATATATTAGGTTTAACTGACTTTTTTTTTTTAATAGTATTGTAATTTCCATTAAAAATTTTTAATTAATTAGACTTGTTTTGTAGACCAAGTTTAATTTTCAGTGGATTGAAAAGAGCTGATAGGACTTGTGAAAAATGATAGGGAGTTGTTTGGCTAGTTCATAGGGCAGAAACCAGTTGCTTTAGGGTTACATTCTGGCCTTCAGATACAATTTGTGTGGCCCATGAAATGAATACATACTAGTATGCATGATTTGAAAACTAAGAGGTTTTTAAACTGAAATTTGTCTTTTTGTCTTAAAATCATTTGGAAGTTTTTTCTTTCAGTGTGTCAGGTATTTCTGATCCAAAGTAGGATACATTTGCTAGACATTTACAGATAACACCACTGACATCATTAAGAATACCAAACTTAGTTGCACCTAGGGTCACTATAAGATTTGTAGGAACTGAGTGTCTTGGCCTGGTGTGGGCACAGCAGTTCCTGTGAAGCTGTCTTGTGCCTTGCTCAGATCGTGCAGTTCTGGCTAGCACATGGTAGTCATGGGTTGCTCTGGCCATATCACATCATGGTTGCTCTGGCCATCTCTTTTTCCTTTCTTCCTACCTTCAAACAATAAAACAAACTCCTGCTTGGGGCAAATAATTACATCTTAGAAAAAAGAATGTATCAGGAGATAATTCTTTCAAGAGGAACCTTAAATTGTTTGTGTCTAAATTCCCTTTGGTTCCTCTCAGCTTATATCTAAATTATTTTTTCGCACTTAATTTGAGGTGATCAGCATATCCGCATTCATGATAGAGCCTAACATTTTACATATTTGTGCTTATTATGAATATGAATAAACTAATAATATTTTTCCTTCATTAATGCTCAGATCTATATTCTAGGTACTAACTTGGTTAAGAAAGCTATATATGCCATGGTTGAAGGAGACTGTGATGAGGTAAGTTTTTCTTAATGCTTAATGCCTTTATCCTAGGCAGTATTATACTGAGTATTTTATAAATATTCTATAATAATAGTAACATTTCACTTGGAAACTTATTACACAAATGCATCAAGAATTACATTCTATTTAAAAACATAAATTGTGACAGAATAAATTTTAAGATAATGGAGCTAAAAAATCTTCAAAATGTAAAGGTGAAATCTTAGACATTTTTGGTAAATAACTGGTTTTTATAACTTTTTTATCAGTTAAGTCATTTAAGGTAGGTCTTACTACAAACCCAATTTTAATTTGTTTAAGAATTCACCTTAGTCTTAGTGTCTAATATCTTTTTCTTTTTAAACTATGGGAAAAGTATCAGTCCGTGTTAAGGATATTTCACACTTGAAAAAAATCTCTAAGCATTAAGCATAAATGATAAGGGTGTCAGGGAATGACTTTTTAAGAGTAAAACCTTCTGTATATTAATTTAAGGGGATCTTCTCTTTTCAACTTATTTTTAAGACCTAATGGCAGATATAATTTGTTAATATCTTACAACATTGTGCTTTACGTATGTACTCAGTAAACATCAGTGATGATTGGGATGTTAACATTTACTGTTGTACAGTGTGGAAGGGAACAAACTCAAACTAGAGAAGCACAGATGTCTTTACTATGACAGTGGTAACCAAGGAGGAGAAAAATTGTATTGTACTTCTCAAGACAGTTGTCTTGCGGGGGGCGGGGGGGCAAATGTGCCTTAGGAAGTTCTCAAAGTACATGAAATTAGATAATTTTTTCACCAGATTATAAAAAATTCGTTTTTGTGACTTTTTTTTTTAAAAAAGCAGGGTTGTTTTTTTTTTAGGTCCAAAATTTATATAGATATTAATTATGTATTTTGTTTACAAAATCACCATCCACCATCTTCACACTTTTCTTTTTTTTTTTTTTTTTGGTACCAAGGATTGAACCCAGGGGTGTTTAACTACTGAGTCAGCCTTTTCTTTTTGAGACTGGGCCTGCTAGGTTACTTAGAGCCTTGAGAGGTTGCTGAGGCTGGTTTTGAGCCTGTCATACTCCTGTCTTAGCCTCCCAATCACTGGGATTACAGACATCCGCTACCATGCCTAGCAACACTCTTTAATTCTTTTTTTTTTTTTTAGTTTTTTTTATTTGTAGAAATACCTTTAGTTGATTTATTTACTTTTTATGTGGTGCTGAGGATTGAACCCAGTGCCTCACATGTGTGAAGCAAGCGTTCTACCACTGAACCGAAATCCCAGCCCCTCTTTAATTCTTTATCCTTCTTTCCACCTATAGCTAATAAGCATCCTTCCATTTTCTAAGTATACATTTATGTAAGTGTGTAACTTTTTTGTACAAATGAAATCATTCTTGTGCAGTAATAATTGTTTTTATTTAACACCATCTCAATGTGTTTTCATGTTAAAACAGAGATTTACTGCAGAGTATTTTCAAGCTCCTGGTTCACCTTAGTCTATACTTTTAATCACACTAAATAATGGTTATATGATATATGGCCTATAGACATTGGGTAGCACAGTGAAGTCATTTTAGGATTTAAAGATATTTCATTTTACTCTTAATGGATAGCTCTTGGTTGGTGAAGGAACTCACATCATTTATGATAACTTTCAGTATCCAAAAGTAAAATATCAGAAATCCAAGCCATTTACATGGCTGGTAACTAAATTTGCAGGAGGTAATTGAACTGGATGAGTTCATGAATGTAGGTCTCTATGTTTGGACCACTGCCATGCTAGCTTAGCTCATCAAGAAGAAAAGTCAGGCTTTATAAAAAGTTACTTAGCAGTTTGGAGAATTCTTTGGGTTTGTTAGACTGTTTTGATCTTCTGTTGAATAGAGTCATTTCTGGTGGGAAGGTTAGGGGCAGGGAGTATTCTGTTTCTATGGTTAAGCCTTTTATGAATTACCCTGAGGCTGTGTACTTTACCTTAATTGATCACATTTATATTAATATAGTATTGGCTTTTCTTTGAAAGTTCTAAGGTATGATACAGAGAATTTGATGCTAATGTTTAGTCTCAAGGTTAAATCCTAAATTAGTGATATACTTTAGGATAGAACAGTCTTTTCATTGTGGGCCTGAAAATCTAATGCTGGTTCATTTTTCTTCTTTTTAAAGCAATGAATATTGCTTAATGTTAGGTTTAATGTTAATGGCGATGGTTTCTCCATGAACTTTTTCATCTTATATGATTTATTCTTGCAATTGAGTATCTTTGCTTCAGGATTAGAGAACTTTTCCTTGATTTTTTTTTTTTAATTGCTTATCTATGTCCCACATTGCTCAGATAATTTATTGTATGAAGGGACAGAGCTCTTGTTTGTGCTTTCACCCCCCTTTCCTTTAGTTTTAAACCAGAACAGCAACACTTTTTCACTTTTAATTTTTGATAGTATAGTGTATGTGTTGCTTTTGTTTCCTTATCATTTTATCCATTTGGTTTGGTTTCTGCCCTTCCACTATTGTAAAACTGCCTTTTCATTGATGTATCTGCTAGATCCAGTAGCTTCTTGGTTTTTTCCTGCTTATTAAAATACTTCTTTTAAGACCCAATTTAATACCAACAGTAGTACCTAGTTTTTCTTAATTTTTCTGAACAGATCAGTTGCACCTTCTGCGTTTTTCTTGACTCTTTTTTTTTTTTAAAGAGAGAGAGGAGAGGGAGGGGGAGAGAGAGAGAGAGAA
>NW_026000229.1:51922891-51973180 GCF_001458135.2 Marmota marmota marmota
TCCCCCCCCCCCTTTCTCCCCACCCCCTTCTCTTTCTCTCTTTCTTAAACCCAGGGCTGCATGCATGTAGTTCTACCACTGAGCTGCATCCCTAGCCCTTAAATTACATTTTCTGTTACTTAGATTGTGCTGCTGTTTCTAATATTCTTACAAAGATATTTTTAACTCTGTGGACCTATTAACAGATAAATGCACATCCTATCAGTTTATATTTTCTCTTTACTGAATATGTGACTTTAATGTTTATATTGTTCTTTATTCTACTAGCCATTTTAATTTAGAATTTAAAAAGCAAAAGTTAGTAAATAGAGTTGAAATATAGATCATGTGGTTGCCCAAATAATAATTCTACTTTTTTCTGGCTCAGTAGATATATTCACTTTGCCTTACTGTGATTTTGCCAACATTTTATATCAAAATTAAACATGTTAAAACAGCATAGCTATTTTTCACTTCTTTACATTTGGCATACCAACCAAAAAAATTATAGCATCATAAAAAATAAATAAATAGAGCTGGGGTTGTGGCTCAGTGGCAGAGCACTTTCCTTGCAGATGTGAGGCACTGGGTTTGATCCTCAGTGCCCCATAAAAATAAATAAACAAAATAAAAATATTGTGTCTATCTATAACTAAAAAAAAAATTTAAAAAAAGTGGATTTGTTGTTTCATGACTAAAAAGTGCAGTATCCATATGCTGATCTCCTTTAGCTTGAATTTGGTTACACCCCCATGCTCTGGCTGCCATATGTATAGCAGCTAAGACAAGTATCAGGTTTGTGTTTCACATTAAAGGGTAAGATAAATACAGATTACTTGAGTGAGTTCCTAAAATATGATTTTATAAGTAAAATCTGTAAACCTAATTATAGTATATCTGCATGGTAACTATTTTTTGTACTTTTTTCTGAAATAAATTAGTATATGTACATGTAATTGATCACAGGACTTTTACTGTTTTAAACTATAGCTATCCTTGGAAAAAAATTTTTTTTTAAGATTCAAGATATGATTATTAATATCCAGAATGAAATATGATCATAATACAATAGAATCAGAATTTCTTTTTTAAAAAATTTTTAATAGTTGTCGATGGACCTTTATTTATTTATATGTGGTGCTGAGAATTGAACCCAGTGCGTCACAAATGCTAGGCAAGCGCTCTACCTCTGAGCCGCAACTCCAGCCCCTAGAATTTCTTAATGGAACTTAAATATGTAGTATATAACCTTAAAATGTTTTTAGTTGAAAATCATGTCCTTTCCCTGCCCTGTACTTAGGATTGAACCTGAGGCCTTGTGCATTTCTCCCTTTTCTATAATGTTTAGTACAGAAAACTTGGAAAATATAAAAAAATCTACTGCCTACCTTTCTAGCATATACATTTTGGTGCTGCCATTTCTTAAAATGCATATGTTTAGTTTTAAAAGGTAGTTTCTCTCTTGTGTAAATAATATCTCTGTAACTTATTGTATATTGTTTACAATTTGCTTTTAAATCCAAGACTTCCCTTACAGCTTAATTTGCTTTTTTCCTAATGCTTATTTCTAGCAATATACAAGTAATACACATGACATTTTGGTAAATTCTAGATGTGTAATGGTCTACTGTATTTTATACTATTAAAAGAATAAAATATATTAGCAATAATGACTAAACTAGATTAAGTTATTTTTTGGTTAGAATAAATACATGTAAGGGTAGGAAGATCCAATCATTCATTTTTTTTTTCACCCTGATATTGTAACTGATGACTTCTTAGCACTTTAATTATATATTTATCATTACATTTTTTAATGTGTTTAATAATTATATGTTTAACATTTTTATTTCACTAGAAATGTATTTTTGGCTTGGTTATATAGTCTGCTGGGTAAATAATAGAATAAAATGGAGTTATTAAAATGTAAGGATTTGGCCGGGCACAGTGGCACACACCTGTAATCCCAGCTGCTTGGAAGGCAGGAGGATTGCAAGTTCAAAGCAAGGCGCTAAGCAACTCAGTGAGACCCTGTCTCTAAATAAAATACAAAATAGATCTGGGGATATGGCTCAGTGGCTGAGTGCCCCTGAGTTCAATCTCTGCTACCCCCCTCCCCCCCCACACACACATACACAAAAAGGATTTGGCATAAATAGTTTGGCCTAATTAAAGAACTGGCCACTTAGCATCTGTGTGATTATAAGAAAATCATTTAACTTTTTCTACCATCACTTTGTGCAATATGATGGTAATTCTGATCATAGTAGGATGTTGTTAAGAGCAATAATTAGTTGTTCAACAAATACCAGTGGAAGGTCTGCTAGTTGACATACAGTATGCCAGTGGACATGCCTGCTCTCTAGAATCTTCCAGCTTAGAATATTGAAAAATACTGATCTAAATCATAGAGATTTGGCTTGCCCTGATAATGGTTGTTGCTGAGAGAATCAGTGGACTATCACAGTAATTCCTTTTCTCTGTTAAATAGGATTCAACTTTGTCATGTTTCTTTATGATCAAAAAAATCCTCAATTATCCTTTGGTTTCTTATGTAATACTTCCATGTTGAAGAATAAGAGAAGCTTTAAGTAAATTTCCAGTGTAAACCCAAATTTTCTTTTTTTTTTAAGAGAGAGTGTGAGATGGGGCTGGGGATGTGGCTCAAGCGGTAGCGTGCTCGCCTGGCATGCGTGTGGCCCGGGTTCGATCCTCAGCACCACATACAAACAAAGATGTTGTGTCTGCCGAAAACTAAACAATAAACATTAAAAAATTCTCTCTCTCTCTCTCCCCCTCCCTCTCCTCTCTCTCTTTAAAAAAAAAAAAGAGAGAGTGTGAGAGAGAGAGAGAGAGAGAACTTTAATATTTATTTTTTAGTTTTCGGCAGACACGACATCTTTGTATGTGGTGCTAAGGATCGAACCCGGGCCGCACGCATGCCTTGTGAGCGTGCGCTACCGCTTGAGCCACATCCCCAGCCCCTAAATTTTCTTTTAACATAAAAATTTAAGTGGTTAAGTATTTAAAAGTAGTTATCTTTTCCTAGCATTTTCAGTTGTGTCAAATAATATATGGTATCTTTATTTAGAAAATGTGAGTGTGCTAAGGGAATCTTTACATTTTAATTAGAGTAGCCTTTTATGTAATTTTTTTCTGTGTAATTGGGCTTTATTTTATTAATTGTCAAGATGATGACAAACCAGAATTAAATTCCTAACCACACCTCAATTGTGTTTGTGTAGCTATAGTGAGCCTTAGATGTGTTCTGAATATTTTTAGATGGCTGAATATTAACGAAGGTGGACTTAGATCCCCTTTATCCTGTCCAATGTAGGTTTGATCTCCTTTTTGCTGCTTTATTTTATTCTGGGAAACAATTGGGGAAAGTACAGAAGATTGGTTACTACTAAGCTCTGGTTCATATTTGGACTCTGGTTTGTCCTTACTCTACTGGTTGTCTTTAAGTTTCATTCATCTGTAAAATAGAGGTAGCCATATGTTCTTCATAGGTTTGCTATAAAAATAAAATGACATAATTCTTTTTATTTTTATGAAGTCAATTACAAATTTTACATTGTTACAGCTTTAGTGGTTCTCATATACATGGCCTTGATTTAACATTTTAGCTGTAATTAGGTGCTGACCTAATAACAGAATTCCAGGAATTACCCAACAAAAATGTTCAAAACTGAAAACTTGCATTAATCAGACAGGAATGTTTCAAATTGTAGCATTACATACATTACTAGACTAGAAATTGAATTGTGTGTGTGTTGTGTGTGTGTTTAAGAGCAGAGAGAAATTGAATTTTAATTCTTATCTTTAATTTATTTGCTGTATAAAAGTCTTCCTAAGAATATTTTCACTTGATCTTGAACTGTCAATTACTTGCTTTTTAAAAATCTTTCAAAGGTTTGGATTTAGCATGCTATTTGCTTTTATGGGTTAATTGCATTGGTAATTGCTTTCAGAAGATGCTTTTGCTTTATATTCTCTGATCATTTAAAAGCATGGCAATACCTTTTTTGTAATATTCATGTAATGTATATCATACAATGAAAGATGCTAAGGACATATTTTATTAACAAATATTTAAGAGATTTCAGTGTGGTAGACAGTATGGTGCAGAGGAAACAGGTGTGAAGGTGGTTTGCATTGTCCCTGCCCATTAGGCTCACCAGCTAGGAAAGGTGACACATGCATTGAATGTTTCATTGGAGCAGTCCAGTGGTTGTAGGATTAGTATAAAAGGAAATGAGTATTCCATCTAATCTGAAAGGGAAGGCCAAGGCCCAAAACAATGGGGATAGAAGGAATAGTCTTTCATGGTAGGTTCCAGAGACTGAAAATTTAGTGTTGAACATAAAAACAGTAGGAGAGAAACTTAAAGCAAAGTTGGAAACATTGAGACCATATTTTAATGTACATTTTAGGATTCTAGATTATTTTTAGATTGTGGACTTCATCTTGAGGATAAAAGAGTCAGTAAATTATTATAAGTAGGGTGTTAAGAACATCACTACTTGTAGATGGTGGGAGACCTCTTGAGTTAGGGAACTCTTAAAATTACAATAAGATTTGATGGGAGTTTGGACTAGAGTGGTATGAGTGGGAATGGAAAGAGAATCAATTTGAGACAGTAGTTTTTGAGGGAATTGACAGTATTCACTGGATGTTTGTAGGTGGGTGGAGAGTAAAGTTTCAAAGATGATCCTGAGTTTCAGATATGAAGCTTTGGTGTGGTGTTATGGAAATCCTATTTACAGAGAGAGAGAATTATAGAGAAAGATCAGGCCATGAATTTAATTTTGGATATGATAAGTCAAAGGGTACTACTTTTTCTCTATTTACATCTGTTATTTTAATTCTTGCCTTGATAGTTTGAGATAGCACAGGAATAGCTTCATATGCTTTACTTGGACCTTTGTTTTATTGTACTTTGCCATTTTTTCTTTCCACTCTATAAATACCTAAGTGTTATGACACCATAATAGTAACTATAGCTCACTGTATTGATAATTCTTCAGTGAGGTAGGTGAGAATCAATAGAAAAGGCAAATAGAATTATATGTTTATTTATATAATGATATCTATTTTAACCTACCCTAAAGTTTGAGTATCACTGATCTGAATTATCAGACTTTCTCTGCAAAAGGCCAGGTACTAAATATTTATAGGCTTTATGGACCATAGCGTTGTGTGGCAACTGCTCAGCTCTGCCAAGAAAGCAGCCATAGGCATGTAAACAACTGGGTATGGCTATATTCCAGTAAAACTTTATTTACAGAACCCAGCAGCCAGCACATTTGGCTCAAAGTCTGTAGTTTGCAGACTCTGGTCTAGACTCTAGATAAATGTGGTAGTTGTTACCAGGATGAACGATGACATATAATGAAAATAGAGGAACAAGAGGTCAAGCTGAATAGTTTTAAGTACTGGTTTACTTTTTAAACCTTTGATGATTTTTCTTTCTTTTCCCCTTCATCTTTTGTCACCTTAATTTTTCTCTATAGGGAAATAGTTCATCTTTGTTTTAGTTTAAGAGATGTATTCTCATTTTAAAAGATTTCAAATGTCACAAAAATCAATGGAACAGAAAATAAGCCCCAGGGATCCATCCCCTCCTTGACTCAAAGATAATTACTGTTAACATTTTGATGACTTTTTTCTGTGTATCATTAATATTGTTTTCACCATTGGTTTTTAAATCAGTTTAAAAGTATATATTTTTTAAATATTTAATCTGATTATATCTTTTAAGTTTTCCAAATTATGAGATTTTAACTTAATTCTCTCATTTCTTTAAAGGTTGTTTTGGAAACAGAAATAACAAATAAGTCTGCTTTGAAACTTTATGAAAATCTTGGTTTTGTTCGAGATAAGAGGCTGTTCAGATACTATTTAAATGGAGTTGATGCACTGCGACTTAAACTGTGGCTGCGTTGAGAAATTGACATCAAGGAACAACTTCCAACAACAGAATCGACATTTGCATGCAATGCAATTTGTACAGAATTGCTTTGCAGGTGGATTTAGTAATTTCCATGCAGCTCTTACCTGTCAGTGTCTCATTGAGTGTCGCACAATATTTGTTGCACTTTGGCATGGCGCATTTGTTCTGAATTAAAAGAGATTGTTTTAAACTTCAAGAGTTCTTTTGGTACCAACAAGATGTGCCAGTTGATAGCCAAGATTTGTTCATTTTCAGAGTCTGCTGACAATGTTATTTGCATAGTGATCATTTTATCACAGAACCAGTAAATGGAACATGATTTTTGTTCCTTTAAAAAGCCAATGTAGATTGTAAAAGTCTCTAAGTATACTAGCATTTCACACAAAACCTGCCATAGTTTTCTGAAAGGGGTGAGGGAAAAGCTTCAATTTTAGGTTTTATTTTTTCAATATTAAATTTTCCATTCTTGAATATTGGTACCTCAGTGATTAGTGAATGAAAAAAAATGTAGGATGGGGTATTGTTTTACAATAAGTAAAGATAACAATTAAATTGCGTCTGCCAGTGCCTGTGTAGATAAGTATATTTGTCTTCATCTCTAGGTTTTTAATGCATGCTGTCTTTTCCTTTTCTTTAAGGCTTTTACAAGAAAACTTTGTTTTTATTTAAATTCTAAATTTGATAATAAATTATTTCAGATTTTTATAATTTGGATATTTTTTCCAGGTGAGTGACAGAGTGGTTTGCTTTAGAAGTCCCTTCTTTCTTTACAGTAAGAAGTTGAAATCTTTTTGGAAAACCTTAGAGGAATGGCTCAAAAGGGATGAGAAAAGTTGAGAGAGCAGGGAATTGCTGGGTTTTGGATGCACTTTTTTGTTTTGTTTTGCTTTATTTTTTTGGAGAGGGAATTTTTGGAAAAGAACAGAAAATTAATGTAAATTGGTGTGATTTTATTTAATCATAATTATTGCTAAGCTGTGAAGAACAGCTTTTATATAGTAGCTGGAATTTTTTTCCCACTTGGATTCACGTTGCTTTTGTTTCTTAAAATGCTTCACTTTTGATTCTTCATCTTGGAAATAAATTTCAAGGTGCATTGTATCCATTTTAAGCTGCTTTTATTTTCTTTTCACTTGTCTGAGCAGATTGTCGGGGGAGCTTTGCTTTGTTCCTCCAGAAACACAAAAGGGAGAAATGAAAATCTTTTTTTAATGAGTTCTTTGGGTTTTCTGAACAGCTACCATGTTTATTAATTACATTGTGTTTTGGCTAATCAGTGCAATGTAACGAATTTTCAAGTTAATTGCTTTCAGTTGAGTCGGTAAATCTGTGATGGATAATTTATTTAACTGGAAAACCTAGGTACCCATAAGAAAAAAAAAGATTCATTCTCTGTGAAAACTCTTTTGTAGGAATCTATGTTGTCATTTTCATTTGGATATACTTTTGCTCTAGGATTTGGTTTGAATATTTTATGAGTATAATTACTGTATTTTTAAAACCCTACCTCCATTAACAGTTGGTAAAGGCCCCTTTTCAGGAAAGTTTGTTGCTTTTTTTTTTTTTTTTTTTTTAAGGAAAGCTGCTCTTTGCTCAGTATAGTGTTTTCAAAGTGAACATGATTACAAGGACTTTTAAAATAAAGATAAACAATTTATATTTGATGAAAACTAAAGTTCCTCCTGGTGGGATCATTTATAATTCCTTATTTTAAAGAAAACATTTCCATTTTACATTTTATTTAAAAGCTTAATGTTAATGGGCAGAATATTGGTTCTATCAACATATCACGACCATAGTATTCAGCTTTTCAGCTGACCATTTTGAGTCTGTTTTTGATCAAACTTCATTTGGGTTCTAGCATTTAGAAGAATGCCAGTCATATCGATGCTTCTGTTATTATTTTTTAATAAGAAGGAAACTAGCTGAAACAGTGTTACATGTGTCATCAAGTTATATTTCATAGCCTTATATTTGGTTCTTAGGTAATGATTGTTGTTGAACGTACATTTGATTGACTCAAATAATGGGGACAGTTGTAAAGTAGATACATGCTAATTATCAGTTGAACCATTTTTTTAATGTTTTTGCCAGAATGTTAAGGAAACCCTAACTACTGACCTTTAACCCCAGAATTGCTGAATTAATAACTAAATTGATTGCTTGGGCATTTGTAAACATGACCTTAACCATGTGACTAAAAAGTGAAATGGATGCCATATTGTTCAGCTGGTGTATGTTTAATATCAGTGTACCTTATGTCTTTAATTAGGTGTGCAAAAATTGTTCACCTAAAATTTTAATCTCTAGCATGATAATCCAGCACCAAAATTAAAAGACTCTCTTCCAGTTGAAATAGCATCAAACATTCACTTACTTTGATAACAGACTTTCATTTTTCTCATATCAGCTTGAAACAGTTCCATTTATAATTGATAGAGTGGGTTCACTTGGCTAAAAACTGAGCAAAATTGGTGCAACTTTCTTTTAATGGGGTGCTGCCTCTTTAAGACTGACTGTACTTTATCCACTGACACTGGTTTAGCAGTTGGTACTGCTGAACATTTTTATACATGCTACCATGAAGCTATATATGTTAGTATTAAAGAAGCTAACGGGTATACTATCATTTTTGGTATGTGGGCTATTATTTCCCTTACCTTGGGATGAAGCTACTTACTCTAGAGAAGTCCACAGATCAGAAACCAGACAGTAGTTTTTGAAGTTGAAGCCAGCAAAATAAGAAAAAAGTACTATTAAAAAATTGGTTTTGATATTTTCTGCCTCTCTCTTCTCCAAATTACCCTCCCCCCTTGCTCGACAAATCTATGTAAAGGAGTTTGTTTGTCACGTTTCAACTTTACCTTGCCCTGTGTTATGATGTTGGCTGACATGTATAAGACTGGATGTGTATATTTATTATGGTGTCTAAAAAATCATGAAGTTCATCACTTTGGAGGAGCGTAGATAAAATCAAATTAGTAGCGCATCAGAGTTATTTTTCAGTGCACCATGACATCATTAAAATGAGTGCTATAATGTTACAGGGCTTTCAGGTTTGTAAAAACATAACCATAAATTATATTGACGTCAGATATGAGTTGAGTATCTATAAAATATCACGTGTATCTCAAAATATTGGACTGCTGTTTGATGACTGGATATTGCTGCATAATTTTCTCTTATTGTCCCATATTCTTTTGGAGAGAGAGATTTAATGGGATTTGAAATGTGCAAGCTGTCTAAATAAGATGCAGTCAAATAAAGTATGGTTAAGTTGTGTTTGCATTTTTCTTTAAGATACAGCTGTGTGCATTTGTGATTTTTTTTTTTTTTTTTGGTTTTTTTTTGCTTTTACTCAGAGAAACAAGAAGCAATCTATAATGTTCCCACTTCCTGCCTGCCATCCAAGAGTTATTTGGAAGCAGTAATAAACAGTTGTGTTTGTTCTACTTTGTGTTCTGACAAAGTAAATTTGAAAGTAACGTGAACTTGATTTTTCTAAAAGTACTCAGTTCATATGTCAGATATCAGTACACATGAGAGTTTTTTGCGTGCATTAAACTGAAAATTATTATTCTGAGAATAAAGTTAGCAGTTTATTTCTGAGAATTTTTATTTTGGTTTACTATTTTTTGTATAGTGCCTCCTTGTGTTAGTAATATTTTTCCCTTTTGCTAAGACACAAAGGTAAAATAGAGCACTATTTTAATAGAGCACTGAGGTAGAAAAGGGCTTTTTGCCCTATTCTTGTGGAAACTTTAGTAGTTTTGCATGCTTTCATAATTTCAAGAGTTTTGGATATTAGTAGGATTAGATGATCTGTTTTCATCATGTAACTCCTACATTTTTATTGTGCATGACAAGTATTCATTTGTTCTTTATGGTAATGTGAAAATATCTAATTCATGATTTACTTGGGTCTTATGTGAACTCAAAATACTTTATAAATATTCACTCTTAAACACCAATTGATGCAGTTGGTTTATACCTTGACTCAGATTAGGTTTAACCTGTAGCCAGAGGTATAGTGATGAATAGGGGTTAAAAAAAAAATCTCATGAGCATATAGAGCAGCTGCACTTTTTTCAGATCAGTTCTCTGAAGATGGAAATGCTCCTTGCACTCTTCAGTATGGTAGCCACTAGTCACAAATAGCTACTGAGCCCTTAATTGTGACTACTGTGAATGAAGTACTGAATTTTTAATTTTATTAATTGAAATTAGTCACATGTGGTCAGTGGCAACTGTATTGGTCAGCACAGCTTTAGATAATATGTAAGTAATAACAGAAAAGCATATTTTACACTTTCTAATTTATTAAATATGAAATAAAAAGATCACAAATTGCCTCTGGGCAAAAGAACACACTGCCCACGGATGATGTGGTTTTCTGAGAAATGCAGCTCTTTCAGTTTTGTTCTTAGAACTTTAAGTTGCAGAGATGCACAGATTCAAGTGTCAAAAATTGGTTTCTGATGAGACTCTCTTATCCTTTTAGCCTTACAGCATGATTTGTAGTTAGGCCTAACAGTTTCTCATTTTAGATGAATTTAAAAATCATTTCATTTCTAAATGAAATTGATCTTTATATTTCACCAGTGGTCTACTTGGAACATGGAGGTTTGTAACATTTACACTTTTAAATTCTGAAAAATCACTTATGGTCATGAGGCCAAAGGCTGCATTTTTGTTTCTGAGCAAACCAGATTAAGCAAAGTATTACCCTAACCCTAGCTGGTCATCTGGTAATTTGTAATTAGTCAAAAGGCAGGAGGAGTGGGGGTGGTAAATACCTGGCCAAAGAGGGCCTGGCTTAGCACAGCTAAGATCAAAACCCCTGTTGATAGCAACTCAGTGTTGTAATCTTCATGAGAGAAAGACTAGAAATAAAGACCATGGATGTGCCAAAACTTAATCTAATAATTTATACAATGCAGGGGTTATAATGAGTTTTCAGTCTAATTATAATTGAGGTTTTTATAAAACTGAAAAATAAGCTTTAGTTATTTTCATGAATACCTAATTGCTGTATGAATATTTATCAATTTTCTTAACACCTCAGTTTGCTGAGATTATGTACAATTTGGTAAATAACTTAACCATATGGATTCAGACCTGGCTTTTAAAGATTGTATAAAGACATTTGTTACTGGATTTGTTACATAGTGAATTGATTTGAAATTTCTTAGAAACATTTATAAACTTTTCTAGTTCCCTTGACATGTAGGGTTTTTTAGTAAACACTCTTATTTAGTAATGAGATTTGTATTTCAGAAAGTGTGTACCCTCATTTGTTCATTTACAACTGCAAAGTTTGTATGTCTCCTGTTTTCCTTTCATACCAAAGAAACCCTTTTTAAAAGCCAGCAGGTTTAATGAACTGAAAAACATGTTTTGCCCCTTAAATAGGCATTCTTAAGTTTTATTTTCTGGAGTTTAAATATTTTAGAGTTAAAGCCAGTAGTAATCACTTATAAGAATGCATGTATTTTTTAATTTTAGAAATCTAATTCCACTTTAAAAAAAGATTGATGTTTTTAAGGAACTGCTGTATTAAAATGCACAGATGTATGAAACTTCTTAAAAGTTATAAATATAATTGCTAAATTGGTTTATTTATATTTACTATTCAATTCCCTAATATATGTAGGGGATTGATCATTATCATCTGTAGGGCCAGATTTCCCATCATTGCACATGACTATTTATCATTTTAAGGGGGCTGAACCCACTGCCTTAAAAACCTGCTGCCTTTAAACTGGATATCTGCCTTCCTCCAAATTGTGGCTGTAAATTGTGACTGCACAGTCAGCTAGTATTATACTTGATTTTATTGTGAGTGCAAATAAAATTTGTAAGTCCATCTAGTATTGACTTAACTAGGTAAATGTAAACCGATTTCAAATTTGTTTTTGGCCAAGTCTATTTAATAGCTTTAATTTGAAAATGAAGTACATCAATATGGATGTGAGCATTGTTTTGAATTTTTATGAGATATTTATTTTCTTCACATTAGGAACCAATAATCATTATTCAAAATGTTTATTTTCATCCTGATGATGTTGGGCAAGTTTCTTAACCTGAGTGTTTAGTGATTACTCCCTGATATATTTGTGAAGAATAAACCAGATAATTTATGTAACTCACCTGAACAGTGCCTAGTAGCCAAGTATGAAGTAAATAATAAATTGTAGCTATTATTTATATATATATAATATAGTAACATAATTTTTAATTTTTGGGGGGTTCAGTACCAGGAATTGAACCTAGGGACACTCAGTCTCTAGCTCTTTTTAGTTTTTATTTTGAAACAGGGTCTTGTGGCCTTGATAAGTTGCTGAGGCTGGCTTTGAATTTGTAATCCTCCCACCTTAGTTTCCTGAGCCACTGGGATTACAGGGGTGCAACAACAAACTCAACATAATTTTGAATTTTGGTATCAAATTTTGTTGCACCATTTATTATTTTTTTTTTGTTATTACACCATTAAAATGGCAAAATTAAATGTTATATTAGATCTTATGAACATAACCCAGACTATAGCAAATGAAAAAAAAAAAGCTTTTTGCATTTCTGTCATGGAGAATATTAAAATAAACAAGTATAATGAACTATCAATATACTTATCAACAAGGCCTAACACCACGGTGTGGTCAATCTGTCCCACCCTCATACTGTTTCAAAACAAAGATATGTAACAGAGATTATATCCACAAATATTTTGGTACTTACCTCAAATGGTAAAATTTCATTTTTAGAAGCAAATGTCTCTATCCCACACACTAATCCTTAATCATATAACCAAGTTTCTAGGAAATTATTTTTAATAGCAGCATTGGAATGCATAAGAAGTTGAGAGAAATATAGAGAAGGTTACTTTCAATGTCAAAAGATTTGTTTCAAGAATAGTAGATGTAGAGCCTGCGGATGTGGCTCAAGCGGTAGAGCGCTCGCCTGGCATGCGTAAGAATAGTAGATGTGTAGGTACATATGTTTAGAGGTACAAATATTAAATGATCAAGTGGAAAGGTAGAGGTCAGGTTTCATATCCCAAGTACCTAATGTTTTCCAGTGGACATTGGAAGATAAATGAATATATTTATTGAGAGAAAAATAGAGTTGATAAATATTGTGAAACTGCCAAGTGACTAATAAGTTTTAGCAGAAGGGGTTAAGTTTTAGAAATATGATCAGCTAAATATACTTAAAAAAGAAGAAAAAGAAAACCTGGCAAGCAGGAGAGAAAAACAGGTGGTAATATTTGCACCAGATTTTAATAGAGATGATTAAATAAGTGAAGACAGTTTAGCTGAAAACCTAAGGTGAAGTAAAAATAAGGACCATCCAATCAAAAACTCCAATATATCCAAAAGGGGATCAGTGGAGGATTATTTAGGATAAAATTTATTACAGTCATTTAATCAGTTTAAAAAGAAACCCTGAACCACATGGCTGACTAGAGATGCTAGAAATGCATAAAATTAGAAGAGTTGTACTACAGCTACACTACAGGTCAAGTATGAGCTACAGAGCTGTGGCTCCCAAACCAATGTTTTGTTTATAAGAACACCCAACCGAAGGTGCAGAACATTTGGATACTTCGGCACAACCTAATACTGAGGAGATTACTGGTCTGGCCTGATGATGACATCCTTGGGAGTGTTGGGATGTGATCACCTCATTTTGTGGTGGAGAGATCTGGTTAATGTTCTTTCCATTGCTAGGAAAGCAGTTGAGTAATAAATGGTAACAAATATCATGTCAAGAAATTGCTGCTTTATCATTTTCAAAGCACTTTCCCCCTCCTTTGAGGGAGATCTTTTGAGATGGAAAGATTTTTCATTTTGCAAGTGAAACCAATGCTTAAATGACAACTTAAAGGTTATGCAACAGTCATGCACTGGAACCTGGGCCTCTTGAGTGTCTAGTTTTTTTCCACTATACATAGTGCTTTATGAAACCTAGAGGATAGAACTGAATGTACTTCACTTTGTTGGATAAATTAAGACTTTAGTGAACCCTACTAAATTATTTATACACAATTGTTTTATTCAGCATAAAATTTAAATGCTCCCAAAATGTTTAATAGGTCTAATTTGTAAAATCCATGAAAGGATTTTGGATTAAGTGGGTCTTCTTAAGACCTAATTGGTTTCCAATATAAAACTATAATATCTTTCAAGGAAACTGGGATTTGTTTTCTATCTCAGAACAAACTTTCCTTATGTACTGTCCTATGAAAATTGATCATAAATGAATGAACTTACTAAAAAATTCATTGTTTTTTTTTTATATTTATTTTTTAGTTTTCGGTGGACACAACATCTTTATTTTTATGTGGTGCTGAGGGTCGAACCCAGCACCCCACGCATGCCAGGCAAGCGCGTTACCGCTTGAGCCATATCCCCAGCCCCTAAATTCATTGGTATTTAAGTTTAAAATTTCTAAGTATTGTGCATGAAATTCTTTTAACATAGTTCCAGTAAAATTTTACTTTGTTAAGTTTCAAGTTTTTCCCATCAATTTTTTTTGGGGGGGGGGGTAGTGGTACTGAGGATGAAGTTAGCACCTCTTGTATGCTAGAGAAGCACTGTATCACCGAGACAGCCTTTTTAAAAGACAGTCTCACAAAATTGCCCAAGCTGACCTTAAACTTGCAATCATTTTGCTTCAGTTTCCCAAGTCACTAAAATTACAGGTATGTAGCACCACCCCCAGCTGAAAACCTTTTAATAAGGGGGGGGAGGAATCCCTGGGGAAACAACTAGTATGAAATCTAATTAAAATATGTATCAATATTTTACTCTGTGAAGTCAGGTCATAATATTTTCTGTATAGTACTAGGCCCACAAAATTTTTAATGGACCCTTTTCCTTGTGGGAAAAAAACTTGCTTGAAGTATCAGCTTTTGGTTATATAATGCTGAATGATGGGGCTAATACACAAAGCTCGCTTCAGATACATTAAGGTGCTAACGTGCTAAGCCTGTGCCACTTAAGTACTGGTTAAACCAATCTCAAGCATACTATAAAAACAAAAAACCTTGTCATTCCCCTACTCATGAGAATGAGGATATTTATCTTTCAGGATAGTGATGTGGACTCACTGGAGTATACCTCTATGATGGTAGGGAATTAATTCATAGCTGGATTTGTTTTCTATTCAGAACAGTGCCTAGAAAAACTAAATTGTGCCAGAGTCATAAAAGAAACCCTTGATACAGAAATGAATTAATTGATACAGAATGCTTTGAAGGTACACAACAGAAATGAGTTCTCAGATTTGAAAGCCTCTGAGGTATCAGGGCAGACAATCCGTTTATTTTTCTCTCCCCACGGCTGATCTTCTTCCTTAACATTCTACATGAGAGTATGCATCCTCTACTTAAAAGGTCATAAAAAATTATTTTTTGCCCTGACCCAGGAGCTTTGTTCCATCATTCAATGGTTAAAGACCTCCTCTGAATGAGGCATCTGTGCTAGACACGGAGAAAATAGAACCACCCGAATAGCTCTTGTGGGGTTCACAGATCTACCTTGAAAGATAAGTAGCTTATTTGCTAAATTTAGTTTACCAAGGGGGAATATGGTTGTTATGTATTTGACTTTTAAATGTGAAGTATTGAACTCTTAGACAGTTATGTAACTTATGTGTAAGCCTTGCCTTTTTTTTTTTTTTTTTAATTACCTCAAGGGCTTAACCAAATTAACTACCAGCTATGTATTTCTATACCTGGGCAGAAGGGTGCCTGGGATGTAATCTTTTTGGTTCCAAGTCTGTGCATTTCTCTTGGAAAATGGGTTTGTACATTGGGCCGACAGTTGTAAGCCCTGTAGTGCAAACACTGGGAGCAATGGAAATGTTTGCCAGCATCAAAGAGGATATTTGAATATCCAGAAGAACACACTAAAGCTTTCACTATGAGCCAGATATTGTAATAGGCACTACAGAAGAACAGACACTCCATCTCTGTGGCATCATATAATCTCTGAGGTCTAAGGTAGCAGAAGTCTGAGGAAAGAAAGAAAAAGGCCTGCGGGGCCCTGCAGGTTATCTGTATTCTTTGAGCAGGCTGCAGTCTCAAAATTATACTGGGAATCTTGGGAACGCTTAAATAAGTATTCCAGTATACAGAGTCAGAAATATGGTAGGCAAATTTTAAGATTGATTACGAAAAGGGATTAAGTCCTCTTCCTAGAGGGCAGTTTAAAACTGAACAATGAAAGTAATGTCAATGTGACTATTACTTCAGCAGCCTAGTTTTCTCTTTCAGATCATAGTCAGCATTTTGTACTATCACTGTGTCCCTCTTTTAAAAAAAAAAATCCTTGGGCTGGGGTTGTAACTCAGTGGTTGAGTGCTTGCCTTGCATATGTGAGGCACTGGGTTCAATCCTCAGACTACATTAATAAAAAGATATTCTGACAATTGACAACTAAAAAAATATTTAAATTTTTTTTAAGCTTAAGGATTTTAGTGTGTGTGTGTGTGTGTGTTTTGGGGAGGTAACACACAAACAGAAAAAAAAAGATCCTCTGAAATAGTCCAGTCCCCCTTTGGAAATGAAGGCCTTAATCCTGCCTTTTGCTAGGAGTGCTGCTGGCGAATAGTCCTGAGCCATCAGCAGAGAAGGGTTGGTGTGTCCAATGTTATATGCCTCCTGGGAGAAGCCGGTACCCAAGGCTGGTTGATGCGGAGTGTACAGTCAGCTGCAGTACCCCAATTCTGAAGAACCATCCCAGTGCCAGAACTCCCTAGGGTTCAGCCAAGCCTTCATTGACACTGCATCTGGGCTCAGCTTCCCTCTCTGCTCAACCTGCCTCCTAGGAATACTTCATAATTCACTTCCTACATTCTGGTCTCCATTTCAGGTCTGCTTCCTGAGGATCCTGGTTGGAACACGAGGTAGAACTGAAGGAGTTAGAGATTTGTAGAGACAAAGGAACTTCTTCACAAATAGCTTTAAAATAGCCATCTTTATTTCTTGCCATCCGGGACTGATGGGATACAGGAGGTCTGCGCAGGAACACCAAAGCCACCACCAGGGTCTAGGCAGAGGGGAAGGGCAATGAAAGGTCTTTTTTTTTTTTTTTTCAAAGAAATTAAATTTAATTGCTTTTGAAGTGAAGGACAAAGTCCTTGTAGTGGAATTGAGCCAAAGAACTTGGGCATTCAGAAATTTGATACTTCTAGGGGCTGGGGTTGTGGCTCAGCCGTGGAGTGCTCGCCTAGCACGTGCAAGGCCCCGGGTTCAATCCTCAGCACCACCAATCATCATCCTGGGTGTGCCACTGGCCAGTTTGGCCAGGCTTTTTTTCCGACCTGGCCATGTCGGACTCTAGGAGGCTTTTCCGAAAGGTCTTGTCTTATGGTTAAAAGCACTGCTTGGAGAATCGGATTTGGGTTCAAATCATGTCTGACTTTGGATAAGTTATTTACATATTTTCAACCTTATGATGGCAATCTCATAGGCCAGTGAAATGGCATTGCTTCCACTTGCTGTTTGGAGGGATTCTGGGAGCACAGAAGGGATTTTAAGTATATCTGCCAACATACTCAGTTCCCCTCATGATCCTTGTGTCACAGCTGATAAGGGAGAGATCCAGGCTTTAGGTGTGAATTCTTGGGCTCGAGTAATTTCTCACAGATTTCTTTACCTCCACCTTCCTTCTCTCAGATCAACTAACTGAGTAGGGTCCTGGGTAAAATAAAATATTTGCAAAGGAAGGAGAGGGAAAAAGTCCTAGTAGGAAGCAATAATCAAATTTAACCTAGAATGTATGCAAGTAACATACATATCCTATTTATAGCTACTTGTGACTTACTATTGATAATTGATACATAAACATTCACAACAAAATGGTATTCTATTTTTGAATTTAGAGTTAATGGCATGCCTATAATGTCAGTGTTGCACATATTTTGATTGTGATATACTTTTCTGCCGCTCCTGACCCGACGGGGGCAGCTGAACTTAAGGTCACTCGTGTGAATTAACACGAACACTAAATAAAACACAGACACACTCTTTACCTTTAAACAAGCTTCAGGACGCCTCCTCCGCTCTCGGCCTTAAGCTCTCCAAATGAGAGCACGCGGGATACTTACCAGAAGCTGGTGAGAGAGAGAAAGCACAGTCCGAAGTGCGCTTTTATTGGGAGGACCCTCCTTCTTAGAAAGTTCCATCCAAAAAAGGTAAAAATGGGTGGAGCTACAATAGACATATGAGTATAATTCGACCCAATGGTTGTAGGGCCACGCCCAAACCTGAAGACACACCCTCAAACTTCCTCACTACCAGGTGTAGGGAGGGTCAAAGCCTTTCCCTGCTGGAAGATACAATCATTCAGAGCAGCTCGCCACACTTTCCTATGTGAAAGAAATGAATAAGGTTTCAGTAGTTCCTCCAAGATTGTATGTTGTGAGTATGTCACACCAGGAGGATGATCCTGGAATATTGAAACAGAAAAAAGTTTGGGAGCCTAATACCTGGGACTGAATTAGGATTAGGGGTCTTCTAATTTGCTCCTGGCTTTTGGATGGTACTGCTTTATTTTTGCAGATACTGTTCAGGAGTAATTATTTTATACATTTAAAAATTCAACTAAGGGCTGAGAGTGCTGTTCAGTGGTAGAGCTAGCATGCCCGAGGCCTTGGATTCAGTTCCCAGCACTGTAAAGAAACAAAACAAAATAGAAAAGGGGAAAAACAAAACAAGCAAACAAAAACAACACAAACCCACAAATTAAAGCAAAACCCACAAAATTACACACTTAAAAAAAATGAACTGTGGAAGAAAATACCTTTAGGCAAGAATGTCTAAAAAGAACATAAAAGGAAAATTAAAATTGGAGATGAGTATTTTTTTAATGGTCTTTTCTAAACAACCTTTTCACCCTGCCCTTGATTTAACCAAAGGAACAACTGAAGATAACTAAATACCAGTTTGCCCTGGGGGTGAGTCATCAAGGACATTCAGCTGTTTGATGTGAGTTGGAACTATGATCTAAGATGTCTCTGATATGCAGAACAATTCTGCTCTTTATGTTTGTGTTTACATGGCTACTATAAATTGTTTTCCATTTGTGCATCTCAGGATTAAAACATACAACAATAGCAACAACAATAAAAATGTAGGAGTTACATGATGAAAACAGATCATCTAATCCTACTAATATCCAAAACTCTTGAAATTATGAAAGCATGCAAAACTACTAAAGTTTCCACAAGAATAGGGCAAAAAGCCCTTTTCTACCTCAGTGCTCTATTAAAATAGTGCTCTATTTTACCTTTGTGTCTTAGCAAAAGGGAAAAATATTACTAACACAAGGAGGCACTATACAAAAAATAGTAAACCAAAATAAAAATTCTCAGAAATAAACTGCTAACTTTATTCTCAGAATAATAATTTTCAGTTTAATGCACGCAAAAAACTCTCATGTGTACTGATATCTGACATATGAACTGAGTACTTTTAGAAAAATCAAGTTCACGTTACTTTCAAATTTACTTTGTCAGAACACAANAAAAAAAAAAAAAAAAAAAAAGAAAGAAAGAAAGAAAGAAACCACTAGGATTTCTAAATTGCTAACACTTTGCCATTTTTGCCTTATTTTTTCTGAATCATTTGAAGGTTATAGACACTACAGCCCACTGTGCTTTCATACTGCAATGCCTATAATTAATGTTGAACAATACTATCACCTAATCTATATACATCAATCCCCATTAAAATTTTGCCTAAGTTTCAGTAATAGCCTTTATATGTCCAGAATCTGATCTAAGATCATGGGTTGCATTTAGTTGTCATTTCTTCTTAGTCCCCCTCAATTGAAAACAGTACCAGTTTTTTCCTGTCCTTTATAACACTGACAATTTTAAAAATTTATTCTGTAAAATGTTTCTCCATTTGGGCTTACCTGGTGTTTTCTTATGATTAGATCCAGGTTATGCATTTCTGGCAGGAAATGATGTGTTCTTCTCAGTGCATATTATCAAGAAGCACATGATAAATATTTGTCCCATTATTATTGATATTCATTTTTATCACTTGGTTAATATGGTGTCTGTCGGTCTAATAGAAAATTCATTGACAGTTATGTACATACTTTTAAATAAGAAACGGATACATATTTGTGGCAAATTGCTTTGAGATTATGTAAATATCCTTATCTAATTTTCACCTATTAGTTTACTATTCATTGATGATTCATGACTGAATCAGTTATTACCATGATAGCTGCCAAATGGTAAATTTCCAATGTCATCATTTATCTATTATTTGGCATTTTCTTGTAAAGTAGAGCTTCCCTTGTCCTATATTTATGTATACATTCATTCATTCATTTGTGTAAATGTAAACTCATTGATTTCTATTTTATTAAATGTGTTATTACCTGTTTCTATTATTATTTATTTCTTTAAGAGGGTCCTCCTATCCTTTTGACATGTTTCCATGATTCTTTGAGCACTCCTTTTGTAGTACAACAGTTGCTCCAGTCTCATCTGCTATTTCTCTGCCACATCCCTGGAATTGGTTGTTTCTTCAGAGTCTTGGTTCCTTTCAGTGGAGAACGCTATTTAGAAACCACGAACTTGGTGCCCATTGCTGTTGGGTCTCATTGCTTTTAGGCTTTCTTGGCGGACCAGGAAACATGTTTATAGAGAAACACAAGAGACACATACACTTAGGTATGTACCCTGATGCACATCTTCTCTCCTCCCCTCCCCCACCTATGTCTCTCTCATCTATTCTAGAAACCATGAATTCACAGTGACATCTTCAATTCAAATCCAGTTTCTCAGGGCTTATCCTAGCCACTGTTACCTGATTGTAACTTTCTTCTCCAATATTAAAATCTCTGGCTCTCATTGGCTTTAATATATTTACTTGGATGACCAAAAGTTCTTTCTGCAACCAGTGTCCTGACCATACAGGCCCCTATCCCTGTTGACTACAGCAGCCAAAGTCTTGGCCCTGATCAAGAGAAATGGAAGTGGAAGAAACAGTATAGATTTTTTCTTTTTTTTTTTTTTTAACTTTATTTTAACTTTGTTTAATTTGTTTATGTGGTGCTAAGAATCAAACCTAGTGCCTCACACATGCCAGGCAAGCGCTCTACAACTGAGCCACAACCCCAGCCCTAGATTTTTTTCTTTAAGCCTGATATGCAAGTTCTGAAAAATGCAACATAAAGTGTTTTTCCTTCATAACTCCAATTCCAAAGTCCAAAAGAGACAAGTAGAAAACCAAAGTGAGAGGTTCAGATTCAATTGTCACAGCTAGTGTTTGACTTGGCAAGTGATTATCTCTTGTACTTATTCTTATTATCAGAGACTGATGAAATACCCTAGTGAAGCCTTTGGAGTCAACCACTTTATTGCATAATGGACAAACCTGCCTATTTTAATGAAAAACATGTGCTTGATTAAGGTGGTAGAAATTTGAAGATCAGATGTTAAGGTCCTTTGACACTCACTTTACATTTCCTAGTTTGCATTCATTTTTTTTTAAATCATAACCAATATTTGGGAATTTATTATTTCAATTTACTTAAATGTTATCCTGGCTGGAGGTATTATCTATTGCATATAGTCCTTGAAGCCTTAGTAGTGTGGATGATAACCTTGAGTTTGCTTGATCAGTCCTCATACTTCTTTGTGAGCATCAAAACTTTCTTGTTACAGTGCTGATCTCTTGAGTCCTTGGCCAGAGATTCTGATTTAGTAACTTTGGGGAATGTTTACATTTTAATGAGATTCCCCAGGAGGTTCAGGTGGTATAGGGATGACTGTGAGAAACACTGGATTAGCACGTTTCCATTACAATCTAGAAGAGTCCTAAAGCTGTAGTCAATCATTCCTGGTGATATGCAAGGTTGAATTGGCTATTAGGACTCATCAAAACTTTCATAAGCAAGACAATTGGTATGATGACACTTGACTGCAATTATAGCACAGATGTATCAACTTGTTCATCAACACTGATGTGTCCAGGCTGTGCTAGTATATCTGAAAGAGGTGTACCTAATTGAGAACCCTGTAAAACCAGGCAGAGCTGAGTCTGGATGATAATGCAATGGGCCAGGCCTGATCTTCTCAGGCAGGAGAACAAAACTTGAGTTTGACTGGCTGATGTTCTTATTAAATAAGATGAAAAGTGACCAGGGACAGACTGAGGACATGAGCTTTATAATCCTTGGTTAAAGTCTGTTTCCTTTTTCCAGTTTTCCTTTTGGAACAAGGACCGATGACTGAATAATTTATACTCTTCATCAGAAAGAAAGAAACTGTCAGCATTTATTTAATCAGCAACATGGTGAACTTTCACAAAGGTTTCTGAATGCAGTCATCAAAGTCAGCTAGCAGACAGGTGACTTTATCATCACATTCCACAGATAAGGAAGAGTGTATGAAGTTTGCTCAGGATTACACAGCTAGGAAGTGGTCATGGAAACACCTGGTCTTTGTTTTCAAATTCAGTATTTGGGCGATAAACATTACATTGGGCAACATCTTGTATTTTGACTTTTTTTTTCCATGCCAGCAGGATGCAATTCAGGAAAACAAGACACTGACATGCTCGAAAGGGGACAGCCAGGTGGACCTGGTTACTTCACATCTGAGCACCAGCAGGTTGTTTCCTCTGGGTGTTCTGGGTTTTTTTGTTGTTTTTTTTTTTAAATATTGATTTTTTAGTTTTAGGTGAACACATATCTTTTTTATGTAAATGTTTTTATTTGGACTGGGGTTGTGGCTCAGCGGTAGAGAGCTCGCCTAGCACAGGTGAGGCCCTGGGTTCAATCCCCAACACCACATAAAAATAAATAAATAAAGATATTGTGACCAACTACAACTAAAAATTAAATATTTTTTTAAAGTTTTTATTTATATATGACAGCAGAATGCATTACAATTCTTATTACATATATAGAGCACAAATTTTCACCTCTCTGGTTGTATACAAAGTATATTCACACCAATTTGTGTCTTCATACATGTACTTTGGATAGTAATGATCATCACATTCCACCATCATTAATTACCCCATTCTCCCTCCCTTTCCCTCTAAACTTTCTGCCCTATCTAGAGTTCGTTTATTCCTCCCATGCTCCCGCTCCCTATCGCACTATGAATCAGCCTCCTTATATCAAAGAAAACATTCGGCATTTGGTTTTTTGGGATTGGCTAACTTCACTTAGCATTATCTTCTCCAACTCCATCCATTTACCTGCAAGTGCCATGATTTTATTCTCTTTTATTGCTGAGTAATATTCCATTGTGTATATATGCCATTTTTTTAATCCATTCATCTATTGAAGGGCATCTAGGTTGGCTCCACAATTTAGCTATTGTGAATTGTGCTGCTATAAACACTGATGTGGCTGTGTCCCTGTAGTATGCTGTTTTTAAGTCCTTTGGGTATAGACCAAGGAGAGGGACAACTGGATCAAATGGTGGTTCCATTCCCAATTTTCCAAGAAATCTCCAATTCTGCCAAGGACCTGAAGAGACACTTCTCAGAAGACGATATACAATCAATCAACAAATGCATGAAAGAATGTTCATCATCACTAGCAATTAGAGAAATGCAAATTAAAACCACTCTAAGATTTCATTTCACTCAGTCAGAATGGCAGCTATTATGCATACAAACAACAACAATAAGTGTTGACGAGGATGTGGGGGAAAAGGTACACTCATACTGCTGATGGGACTGCAAATTGGTGCAGCCAATGGTTGGCCATATATCTTTATTTTATTTTTACATGGTGCTGAAGATCGAACCCAGTACCTCATGCATGCTAGGCAAACACTCTACCACTGAGCCACAGTCTCAGCCCTCCAGGGTGTTCTTGTTGTCACCCCAAGTGGTTGTGTTATTTGCTTTTATAGAAATTTATGCCTTTACTTCACAGCACTTGCCCTGGTTGAGAGCCAAACATTCAACTGTGTGACTATTGGCCTAACAGATGTCACCTTTGCTAGACGATAAAAGCCTGGGAGAAAGGAATCCATCTGCTTTTGATCATTGTTTTCAGCATTTTGCATGGAGTCTGATAGCTAAGAAATTGTTGAAAGGATAAATAATGATAAGAGGAATTCAAAAGGACATAGGAAGAAAATTGTGGCCAAATTCTGCCTCAAATATAATGAGACCTTGGGAGAAAAAAAAAAAAATCCAAGACAAGCACACCTTAATTTTTGACTCTTACCCCTTCTCTTTCCCTTTCTTTCCTCTTTTCCTTTCTTAAGGTAAAACTCTGCTTCTCTCCCTTCCCCCTTCTCTCTTTTATTCTCCTTTACTTTCCTACATCTCTTTCCCCACCTTTTTCCCATAGAAATTCTGTCATCTCACTGAACAAAGGCTCTAAACTTTGAAAAGAAAAAAATGGAAGTCACTTTTTTGAAAAACAGGCTCCAGAAGATCTGAGATGCTTCATAAAAGTCTGAATTAAAGCCCCTTCACCAGAGCACCATAGGACCTCCATGTTTGTAACTAATTCTCTTATATTTCTCTGATTTCTTAAAAAAGAAAGAAAGAAATTCTTCCATATTTTTATTTACTTATGAAACCTTTAATGGAAAAAATTTAAAAGAAAATATAAATTATATTTATATATAATATATATATATATATATATATATATATATATATATAAACAAACGATGTAATGAACTTTTATGTATTCATTCCCCAGATTTAATAAATAACATCCTGCCAAACTGGATCTATTTTTCTACTTCCACTTTTGTTGTTGGGAGATTTGAAGTTATTTAAAGCACATGACAACATTGTAACTAACTCTAGCATACAAGGGTGTTTAAAAACAACCCCAATGCCTTCATAACTTCTAACAATAATCTTTCATTTAATTTTAATATTACATAATTCCCTGCCCATGCTCAAATTTTCCCTGTGGGTCCAAAAACTCTCCTAAAATTGGTTTGTCTAGGTCAGGATCCAGGCCTGTATAATGTGTTGTTTCTTAAGTCTCTGTAACTATTCTTTCTCCTACCTTTTTTTTTTTAGATGTCATTTTGTTGTTGGAGACAGTGAATGATTTTTCCCACACACCATCACATTTTGTACATTTGGCTGATTTTAGCTTCCTTGTCCAATTTAAAAAACAAAAAGTTGTTAAATTGACATGTAATAATTGTGCACATTTATGGAGTATGATAAAGATATTTCAATACATGTATGCAATGTGTAAAGATCAGGTCATGTTGATTGGTTTATCTGTCACCTCAAACATTTATCATTTCTTTGTTTTGACAACATTCAAAATCCTCTCTACTAGCTCTTTTGAAATATATAATTAATTGCAACTTTTTCTTTTATCCTTTGAATTTTCTGAAAACCAGTGGGTAGATCTCTAGACATGATTAGATTCAGATTCACTCTCTTTGGTAAGCATAACTTCTAAGAGGTTCTACAGATTTTTACTCATTTAATTAGAAGACAGGTTAGGTTGGGTGCCCCCATTTTTAGAATTTTAAGATTGTTCAACTGAGCAGATTATTGGTGCTCTTGAGTTTCCTGGGGCTCTCTATTTCTACATATTGCAAGAAAAGGCTATAACTGTATTTTGTACTATCTTTTCAAGGATGTTTGTTGAGTGATCCATCTGGGAAGAAAAAGATAATGTCTCTCTTTGGAGCAAAGGGTAAGCAAGATTGCTTACTGTATAAAATATTGGAATTCCCTAATCTCAGGGTTCCTTCCTCAAATACAATTCATTATGTATAGAGAATCATCTGTACCTTTGTGTTGCTCTTCATAATTGATGCAGGGTTGAGGATGGGACCAGTGCAAAAATGGTGATATATGGCTACTTCTCTGCTGTAATAAACTGTCTTGGTTCTCGGTATCAGTCTGGGTTCTCAGAGAAATAGATCAATAGGATGTATTTATCTGCTATATCTGTGTATCTATCTAGCAATGTATCACAAGATGTCCATCTATATGTAAAAACAGAATCAAAATGCTGTGTTTAAGAGTAAACTGAATCGTTATTCTTTGTGGTTATTGAAAAACCTCTACCTTAGAGCAAAGCCTGTCCAGGGAAGGGGGCGTGACCCTTGTCTTTGGAAAGACCCAAGAGCACTCCTAGGCACATACTCACCCTGCTGAGTTGTTTGTCTGCAAAAAACAGGAGAGATCTGTGGAGCCAGGTGTCCCTGACTCAGTCAGGCTAGGTGAGGACCCATAGCAACCCCCTAGCAACCACCAATCAGCATGAGACAGGGAAAATACTTGGGATGCCAGATGACCCTCCCAGGAGTATATGGTGGTTGATAACATGTTGGGAAACCATGTAGTTCAGCATGTACTCCCCTTGTGGCTTAAACCAATCAGTTCAAATGAATCCCCCTCTTGTACTAACCAAACACCTTACCCAACTTGTTCCCTCCAGTGAATGTGCTAATCATGTTTTAGAGTTGTTTTATGATTTTCCCGTGGTGTGTGATGATTTGCTAAGAGATGCTATGATGTATGTGAAGTCCCTGCCTTCCCCAAAGAGTGTATAAAACTGCTGCAAACCCTGGGCTCGAGGCCTCGCAGCGTCACCAGTTGCTGTGTGCTTGGAGGACAGAGCTAGCTCGCAATAAACACCTCTTTGCTGCTTACATCAATCTTGATCTCTGGTGGTCTTTTGGGGGTCCCTAGTTCGAGCATAACAATACCAAATGCAAGGCAGATAAATCAAAGAAGTGTTCCATGTACCATATAACCAACACTAAGAGAAAAAGAGGGTCATCTGGCATCCCAGATATTTTCCCTGTCTCATGCTGATTGGTGGTTGCTAGGGGGTTGCTATGGGTCCTCACCTAGTCTGACTGAGTCAGGGACACCTGGTGCCACAGCTCTCTCCTATTATTTGCAGAAAAACAACTCAGCAGGGTGGGTATGTGCCTAGGAGTACTCTGTGGGTTTTTCCAAGGACAAGGGCCACAGAGTACTCCTAGGCACATACCCACCCTGCTGAGTTGTTTGTCTGCAAATAACAGAAGAGAGCTGTGCCCCCTTCTTTGGACAGGCTTTGCTCTGAGGTAGAGGCTGGTTTCTCAAAAATGGAGTCACATCAGTTTCTCAATATAAAGTATGTTCACATCAATTCATGTCTTCATACATGTACTTTGGATAATGAAGTCCATCACATTTCACCATCATTGCTAACCCTCTGCTCCTTCTCTTCCCCGCCCCCACTCTGCCCTATCTAGAGTTCATCTATTCCTCCCATGCTACCCCTCCCTACCCCACTGTGAGTTAGTCACCTTATATCAGAGAAAACATTTGGCATTTGTTTTTTGGGGGGATTGGCTAACTTCACTTAGCATTATCTTCTCCAACTCTATCCATGATGCCATGATTTTATTCTCTTTTATTGCTGAGTAATATTCCATTGTGTATATTTATTTTTTTAAAATGCCATGATTTTATTCTCTTTTATTGCTGAGTAATATTCCATTGTGTATATTTATTTTTTTAGGTGTAGATGGACACAACACAATGCCTTTATTTTTTTTATGTGGTTCTGAGAATCGAACCCGGGTTCCGCCCATGCTAGGCAAGCGCTCTACCGCTGAGCCACAATCCCAGCCCCGTGTCACATTTTTTTTACCCATTCATCTACTGAAGGGCGTCTAGGTTGTTTCCACAGTTTAGCTATTGTGAATTGTGCTGCTATAAACATTGATGTGGCTATGTCCTTGTAGTATGCTGTTTTTTAAGTCCTTTGGGTATAGACCAAGGAGAGAGATAGCTGGGTCAAATGGTGGTTCCATTCTAAGTTTTCCAAGGAATCTCCATACTGCTTTCCATATTGGCTGCACCAATTTGCAGTCCCACCAGCAATGTATGAGTGTGCCTTTTCCTCCCAAATCCTCGCCAACACTTATTGTTGTTTGTTTTCATAGTAGCTGCCATTCTGACTGGAGTGAGATGATATCTTAGAGTGGTTTTGATTTGCATTTCTCTAATTGCTAGTGATGATGAACATTTTTTCATATATTTGTTGATTGATTGTATATCCTCTTCTGAGAAGTGTCTGTTCAGTTCCTTGACCTATTTATTGATTGGGTTATTTGGGTTTTTTTGGTCGCTTAGCTTTTTGAGTTCTTTATATATCCTAGAGATTAGTGCTCTATCTGATGTGTGAGGGGTAAAAATTTGCTCCCAAGATTTGCACCTCACAGATTGTTTCTTTTGCTGAGAAGAAACTTTTTGGTTTGAGTCCATCCCATTTATTGATTCTTGGTTTTAATTCTTGTGCTATAGGAGTCTTTTTAAGGAAGTTGGGGCCTAATCCCACATGATGAAGATTAGGGCCTACTTTTTCTTCATTGTCTGAATGCACCCCAACTTGCTTATCTGTTTACCTACCAAAGGTCAACTTAGTTGCTTCCCAGTTTGGGCAATGATGAATAAAACTATCATGAACAACTAGACATAAGTTTGCATTCATTTGGGTAAATACCAAAAAGTGTGCATACTTGTATTACGTCAAAAGTATGTTTAGTTTGTGTGTATGTGTGTGTGTGCATGCGCATAGCTGGGTATTGAACCCCGGGCGTCACACATGCTAGGCTCTGCTCTACCAGCCCTAAGAGTATGTTTAGTTTTGAAGCAAGTTTAAACATCTTTTAAAGTGACTATACTACTTTTCATTGCCACAAGCAATGAATGAGAGCACCCATTGTTCCATAGTCTTGCCTGCTCTTGCATACTTATACAAAAATTGGATTTCAGTCTTTGTTTACAGTGATATCTAATTGCTGCTTTAATTTGCAATTCCCTAATGTATATGATGGTGAATACCTTTGCATGCTTACTTTTCATCTTTATATCTTCCTTGGTGTGTTTGCATCTGTTAAGGTTTTCTGCCTATTTTTTCATCAGATGGTTCATTTTTTTATTGTTGAGTTTACTATAGCTTTATAGCAAGTCTTGAAGCTGGGTAGTGTCAATAATACAACTTTTGTTATTTTCCTCCAACACTGAATTAGATATTCTGGGCCTTTTGTCTGATGTGTGAAGGGTAAAAATTTGTCGGTCCATGGAAACTGTAGAATCAGTTTGTCAATATCCACAAAGTCAGTTGCTGAAAGTTTGACTGAGCTTGGGTTGAATTTATAGATAATGTTAGGAAGAACTGACATCTTGACACTACTGGATCTTCCTATTCATGAACATGGAATATCTCTCTATTTATTTAGTCCTTTGATATCTTTCATCAGAGATTTGCAGTTTTCCTCATATAGATCATATACCTATTTTGTTACATTTGTTATAAACATTTTATTCTCAGGAGCACTAATATAAATGGTAATGTGATTTTTATTTAAAATTCCACTTGTTCATTGCTGGTATAAATGAAAGTGATTAATTTTTTATATTAACCTTGTATTCTATAACATTGCATATTTGTTCAAGAAGTTTCTTTTTTTTTTGTCAATTCTTATGAATTATCTACATTGATGATCATGTAATCTGTGAACAAAGAGAATTTTCTTTCTTTTTTTTTTTTTTAAGAGAGAGTGAGAGAAAGAGAGAGAGAGAATTTTTTAAATATTTATTTTTTAGTTTTCGGTGGACACAACATCTTTGTTTGTATGTGGTGCTGAGGATCGAACCCAGGCCGCACGCATGCCAGGCGAGTGGGCTACCGCTTGAGCCACATCCCCAGCCCCAAGAATTTTATTTCTTCTTCCCAATATGAATACTGTTCTTTTCTTGTCTTACTGGTCAAGACTTCCAGTGTGATGGTGAAAAGAATGATGAGAGAGGGTACCTTCTCGCCCTGTTCCTTATCTTGGTAGGAAAGTTCACTATTAAGTATGATGTTAGCTGTGGATTTTCTGTAATTATTATTTATCAAGTTGAGAAAGTTCCCTTCTAATTCATTCCAAGTTTACTCAATTGTTCTTTCCTTTTTATTTTTTAATCATCAATGGATATTGAGTTTTGTCAAACCCTTTCCTGCATTTATTGATACCGTCATGTGATTTTTTTTTCTCTTTAGCCTGTTGATGTACATTAATTTTTGAATGTTGAAACAGCCTTGCATGCCTGGGATAAATCCCACTTGGTCATGGTAAATACTTATTTTTAAAGTCAAAATTAGAAGGTCAAGGGTTGTATGTATTCTCTCATATATGAAAGCTAGAGAGGAAAAAGAAAAAGAAAAGTGGGGGATGATCTCATGAAAATCAAAGAGAGATCAGTAGAGGAAAGGGACCAAGAGGTAGGAGGTGGGAAAGAAGTGGGGGGGGGGAGTGCTGGGGAGTGATATTGGCTAAACTGTATTATTCCATTGTGAGCATGTGCAAATATACCACAATAAATCCCATCATTATGTATAACTCTAATTCACTAATTAAAAATGTGAAGAAAAACTTACTTTTACATATTATTGAATTCTATTTGATAATATTTCATTGATGATTTTTCATTGATGTTCTTGAAAGATATTGGTCTATAGCTCTTTCTTTATTTCTTGTAATGTCTTTGTCTGGTTTTGGCATTAGGGCAATGATGGCTTCATAGAATGAGCTAGGAGGTATTCCCTCTGCTTCTATCTTCTAAAGGAAATTGTAGGGAGTTGGTATAATTTCTCCCATAAGTGATTGGTAAGATTCACCAGTGAACCCATCTGGGTCTTTTACATTCTCTTTTGATGTTATTAATTATTGATCAATTTATTAGAAATAGGCCAATTCTAATTATGTATTTCTTCTTAAGGAATTTTGGCAGATTTGTATTTTTGATGGAATTGGTTGGGTTTTGTCAAATGCTTTTTGACAATTTATCCATTTTAGTCAAGTTATCAAATCTGTGGACAGAGTGTTGTTAATAATATTCTCTTATTTTCTCTTTAATGTCCATGGGATCTGAAAGGATGTTCCCTTTCTTATTTCTGATATTAGTAATTTGTGCCCTATTCTTTTTTTCCCTCTTACCTAGATGCTTGTCAGTTTTACTTATTTTATCAAACAACCAGGTTTCATTTTCATCAATTTGTCTATATTGACTTACTGTTTTCAATTTCATTAATTTCTTATCTAATTTTTATTATTTCTTCCCTCTGCTTATTTTGGATATTGTTTGCTCTTCTTTTTCTAATTTTCTATGGTATATATTTTTTTAAGATTTTTCTTCTTTTCTAATATACACATTGAATGCTGGGAATTACCCTTTAAGCCACATTTTTATTGCATTCTCCAAAGTTTGCTATGTTGTTTCCTTTTTATTTAGTTTAAAATATTTCTTTTGATTCATGTGTTATTTAGAAGTGTGTTATTTAATCCCCAAATTTTGGGGAGAGGGATATTCTTGCTATTTTCCTATAATTGTTTTCTAGTTTAACTCTCATTGTGGTCTAAGAGCAGACATTGTATGATTTCTATTCTTTTAAATTCACTGGACTTCATTTTATGGCCCAGAATGTGGTTTATCTTGGTGAAGGTTCCTGTGATCTTGAGAACCCTATATATTCTGCTGCCACTGAATAAAGTTAGACTTAGGTGTCCATAATATTCAGTTGATTAATGGTATTGTTGGATTCAACTATGTACTTATAGATTTTATGCCTGTTGGATCTGTCTATTTATGATAGTGGGGTGTTGAAGTATCCAACTCTAAAAGTGGACTCATCTATTTCTTCTTGAAGTTCTGCCAGTTTTTGTTTCATGTATTTTGACATTCTCTTGTTAGGCACACACACACATTAAGGATTGTTGTGTCTTCTTGACCCCTTTTTTCATTATGGAATGCCTGTTTATCCCTGATAACTTTTCTTTCTATGAAGTCTGCTCTGTCTGAAATTAATATAGTTACTCCCACTTTCTTTTGATTCATATTAACATAGTATTTCTTCCTCCACTCATTTTATTTTAATATATGTAAATTAAAAATATATACACATATATATACCATACATACATACATACATATTGAAAGGAATGAAAGGATAAAGAAATTGAAATGTAAAGGATAAGGTTTGTCTCAAGTCCTGTAAAGTTTTAAGTTCTGTTAAGTTGCATATGGAACCTGAAATTCATGTGGCAGTTAAAATAACTCCCGGAAAAGCCACTGGAATGTATGTTGAAATCTCCCCTGAGCATCTGGTTGTTCTGTAAAAACAACCCACCCTCCCAGAGGAAACTGTGCATTCCAGCACGTACACACCTCAGGGCTTAAGCCAATCAGTTTGAATGTATACCCTTCTTTGTGCTGACCAATCACCCCTACCCAACTTGTTCCCGCCAGTGAATGTACTAATCATAGTTAAGAGTTGTTGTTTGATTTTCCCGTGGTGTCTGATGATTTGTTAGGCTGTATGTAAAGTCCCTGCCCTTTCCAAAGAATGTATATAAGCTCTGCTCAAGTTGTTCTCGGGGCTCTTTGCTCTCCGCTCCTCCAAAGCGAGCTCTGAGCCCCAGCATGCTGGACCCCCAATAAACCCTTTGCTGTTGCATGAGACAGTCTCTTGGTGGTCTTTTCCTACGACGTTCGCCCGACCTTTACAATATATGTATATATTTTATATATATGTTATGTATATATATATTTCAAGTGGGTTTCCTAGCTGAGTGTGGTAGTGCATGCCTGTAATCCCAGTGACTCTGGAGGCAGGAAGATTACAAATTTGAGGCTAACCTCATAAGTTTAAGGGAGACCCTGTCTCAAAATTTAAAAAGGACCGGGAACATAGCTCAGTGGTAAAGCACCCCTGGGTGCCATCCCCAGTACTGAAATAAATAAATAAATAAAGTGGGTCTATTGTAGACAGCATAGGTTTGGGTCTTACTTTTTGATCTATTCTGACAGTCCATGCCTTTTAAATAGTGTATATAGACCATTGACATTAATAGTGATCTTTGATAAGTTAGATTTATATCTACCATATTTGTTATTGTTTTCTGTGTTGCCCTTGTTGTTTCTGTTTTTTGTCTTACATTCCTTTTCTACATTTTTGTGGTTTAATTGAACTTTTTATTATTCTATTTTCTCTCCTATCTTTATTAATGTTGCCATTTTTTAAATCTTCAAATTCTAAAATGATTGCCCTTGAGTTTGCTAGTGAAAACCCAGCCTCTACCTCAGAGCAAAGCCTGTCCAGGGAAGGGGGTGTGACCCTTGTCTTTGGAAAGACCCAAGAGCACTCCTAGGCACATACTCACCCTGCTGAGTTGTTTGTCTGCAAAAAACAGGAGAGATCTGTGGAGCCAGGTGTCCCTGACTCAGTCAGGCTAGGTGAGGACCCATAGCAACCCCCTAGCAACCACCAATCAGCATGAGACAGGGAAAATACCTGGGATGCCAGATGACCCTCCCAGGAGTATATGGTGGTTGATAACATGTTGGGAAACCATGTAGTTCAGCATGTACTCCCCTTGTGGCTTAAACCAATCAGTTCAAATGAATCCCCCTCTTGTACTAACCAAACACCTTACCCAACTTGTTCCCTCCAGTGAATGTGCTAATCGTGTTTTAGAGTTGTTTTATGATTTTCCCGTGGTGTGTGATGATTTGCTAAGAGATGCTATGATGTATGTGAAGTCCCTGCCTTCCCCAAAGAGTGTATAAAACTGCTGCAAACCCTGGGCTCGAGGCCTCTCAGCATCACCAGTTGCTGTGTGCTTGGAGGACCGAGCTAGCTCTCAATAAACACCTCTTTGCTGCTTACATTGATCTTGGTCTCTGGTGGTCTTTTGGGGGTCCTGAACTCGAGCTTAACACTAGACACAATTATAACTAATCCACATCTACTGCCAAACAATACTATACTGCTTCACAAAATAATCCTAATTCCTCCCACCTGTCCTTTGTATCATTGCTGTCATTAACTTTACTTGTATTTAATTATGTGGGTAGTTAGGTTAGTATGCATATGTTTGCTTACAACAATGGTAAGGTATGGGGGGCACATTCTATAGTTCTATGATTGGTTTTTAGTCTTTTGGTGAGTCTGTGTTCCCAGACTGTGAACTTCACTAGCACTTTGCAGTTCCCCTTACCCTGTAGGTGGGACATTGTTTTAGTCAGCTTTTCACAGCTATGACCAAAAGACCTGACAAGAACAAATTCAGAGTGGGGAAAGTTTATATGGACCTCACAGTTTCAGAGGTCTCAGTCCATTGATGGCTGACTTCATTGCACTGGGCCCAAGATGAGACAGCACATCAAGGCAGAAAGGTTTGAAGAGGGAGAAAAGCAGCTCAGGACATAGCACCAGGAAGCAGAGAGTGCTTTTACTCCCCAGGCAAAATATATCAATCCCAAAGGTACACCCCCAATGACCCACCTCCTCCAGCCACACCATACCTGCCTATAATTACCACCTAGTTAACCCATTCAATTGGAGTAATGTACTGATTAGATTAAGGTTCTCATAACCCAATTATTTCACCTCTAACATTCTTTGCATTGTCTCACACATGAGCTTTTGGGGGATACCTCACATCTAAACTATAACAGATAGAATATTTAGAGGGGGCTAGAATTGGGTATTTTCCTTCCCCCAGGTTGCTTATGTTCTGATAAAACCTCAGCAGATTAGGTTCTGATAAAATAGTTTCTTCTGAAGGCAGGGCCTTCTTAAGGAGAATGGAATTCTGTAATACTTTTCCCTGCCCCTTCCAGAAGCATGAGAGGGTTTTCCTTTGATATTCATTGTGAAGATTGACAGAGCTTTTAGAGGTAAAACACCATGCAAAAATGTGGGTGTTTTCTTAGGACTGGGTTCTCCTAGAGATTTTAATTCTCAGATTGTCGACACTGAGCTTCCAGCAATTTGTCAACTATTGTTTAAGTTTTCCTACCCTGGCACCAGCTCCTACAGTGGTTTCTACTCTGGTAAATTGGAATTTTCTGTGTTTACCTGTCCTTCCAAGTTTTAGGACAGTGGTTCCTATGACCTCACTTCTTTGACGAATCTAAGAAGAGTTGTTAATTTTTCAGTTTGTTTAAAATTTTACTCATTGTTAGGACAAAATGAAGAATCTAAGTTCCCTACTTAGGATGAATTGGAAACCCAAACTCTTGCATTTTAAAATTTTTTATTAGTTTTTAATTATGGAAACTTATTTCTACAAGTCCAAATCCTCTAAATAATGGATTGAACTTCATCAAAACTTGAAGTGGTATTTTCATGCCACATATTAATTTATTCAACAGATGTTTGTGAAACCCCTGTATTAGGCTCATGCTGGGCAGATAGTATTGAGAACACCAGGCAGAACCCTTATCCCCATGGAACTATATTGGACAGCAAGTCTCTTGATACTCTTTGTAGTTCCCCTCCTTCCTTATCTGCCAGACTGCTGTGTTTCCCTTCTCTTCTTCAGGGACTCCCCATGAAGGAGAATTCAAAAGTGATCTTGAGGGGCTGGTGATGTGGCTCAAGCGGTAGTGCGCTCGCCTGGCATGCGTGCTGCCCGGGTTCGATCCTCAGCACCACATACAAAACAAAGATGTTGTGTCCGCCGAGAACTAAAAAAATAAATATTAAAAAAATTCTCTCTCTCTCTCTCTCTCTCTCTCTCTCTCCCACTCTCTCTTTAAAAAAAAAAAGTGATCTTGAGTGGTTAAGGAAAAAGACAACTACCTATGATTCCTCTTTCTAATTTTTCTGTATTCATATTATATATAATAGCTCTGAGCGTTCACATGCAAAAAAATAGGGGAAAGTTTTAACAATGACAAAAATGCAACTATCTCAGGATTTTGAGGATTGTGTTCCACAGGACAAATATACATTAACCTTAAATCTCTAACCAGAAACAGTGGTCTCTACTTACATTTTATTTATTAATTTATGTTATTTATTTTGCCTGACTAGAAATATTTCTTTTTTCATTGATTCATTTTTATGATGACAAATAATTTTCAAGTTTATTTCCTATTTTTATTTGTTTATATACAAGGCCAAACCACAAACAGGTATGGCCAAGACTTGTTATGTTACGTTTACACACTCCTGCTGGATCTTCCTCTGGTTCACTGACCAGGTTAACTGGGAGGGGAGGATGTTCTTAGGTGGCACCATCTAATTTTTTTTTTTTGGGGGGGGGTGCCGCAGTCTGGCTGGGCACAAAATCACGAGACACTCACAGCCTTGTAGATTCAAACAGCAACTCTTTATTCTCGAACTGTCACCGGCACTCTACACGCACGTTCTGGAAAAAATCCACCTCCACTCGGCTCTGCATCCCAAAATACTCTCTGAATCCTAGGGGGCTGGGGATGTGGCTCAAGTGGTAGCACGCTCGTCTGGCATGCGTGCGGCCCGGGTTCGATCCTCAGCACCACATACCAACAAAGATGTTGTGTCTGCCGATAACTAAAAAAATAAATAAATATTAAAAAAAAAAAAAAAATACTCTCTGAATCCTGAGAGAACTCAACGGGAACTCCAGGAGCGGGCGGGCGCCTGAGGCAGCAGGATACTCCCTATTCCCAGCAGGATACACCCTAAACCTGGACCCACCCTAATCCAGCAGGATCCTCCCTAAACCCGGATCCACCCTGGTCCTTGAGCAGGGTCACCTTTCTCAAACATTCATGCAATGTCACTGCAATTGACCTGGGTCCAAGGCAGGCCCATTTCCACAATGGAGAGTCCTCCCTCTAAGCAACATTGGGTAGGCTGACAAAGAAATTGCCATGCGTCATTCCTACTTGGCAATGGCTCTCAGCAGGGGGGTACAGGGGATTGAACTCAGGGGTACTAGACCACTGAGCCACATCCCCAGCCCTATTTTGTATTTTATTTAGAGACAGGGTCTCACTGAGTTGCTTAGTGCCTCGCTAAATTTCTGAGTCTGGATTTGAATTCGCCATCCTCCTGCCTCTGCCTCCTGAGCCACTGGGATTATAGGCGTGGGCCACTGTGCCCGGCAGGTGGTACCATCTTGATGCCCTGGGTCAGGGAGGGAAGGGCAAGGATGGGATGGGCTGTCCTACCAGTCTGCATTCACACTTATCCAGGACCAGGATGGTCAGGATGCCCCAAATCATATCTCTGCACTCTGGCCCTCTGGACTGATGGTTAACAGTGAGTGAGGATCAGTCCACCTTAGCAGGAGGTGGAAGAAGCCACCCATCCCTCCTGCCGCCTTGATCTCTGGTCACTGGGCCCTGTTTACTTTCTCATGTGCCCAGGTGCCCTTTGGGACAGTCAGCTCATGGTTTTATGTTGATTTGCTGTATCAAGAACTTCTGTTGTTTTTTAGTTAGAGTAAGAAAGAGTTACCTTCGATTCAAAGTTTCTGGCCTTGGTGATATTTTTTCTTGTCTGTACCTGCTGCAATATCCATTCTTGGCCTTTGAATCTTCAGGTTCTTTTGCTAATGATCACTTGTATTATCATAATTATATCCCTCAATGCTTGACAACTCCTGTAAGAGGTAAGACAATCCTTATTAACCAGTTTTCATTGGTCAGGAAACCCTTCCAGTTCATTTGCATCTAGCTGATATTTCAGATCAACTTCACATAGATTGATTTATCCTCAGAAAATCAAATGACCAAAAGGGATTTTGGAAGTCTAGTCTAACTCCTCATCCATCTCAGCCATTCTGCTATTATATAATTTTTGATATATGGGCAGATTGTTTACATTTCAAATGTTTACAGGGAAGATTCCAGCCTGCAGAGTAGCCCAACAGATTATGCAGAAGAAATAGAAATGATAAAAAGATTAAAAATGGAAGTGAGGAAAGGAGAATACTTTGTGGAGACAGCTCTTGCCTTCAGAATTCATGTCTCGAATGTGTGTCTTGTCTTGACACATTTACAGCCTACTCCTTAGATGGCTGTGTAATTGCTGGTTCAGGCTTTCTGTGACTACCTCTAATTACTGATAATTCGATCTTATTTTAAAGAGTTGGTATACCTTTTATAGCCTATATTTAGGACCACCTCTGAACCATTAAGTCAGATAAGCAGTCATAAACTAGGAAATAGGAACTTTGCTAGTCATCATGGAAGACAGAAAGCAGCTCAGAATGAGGCAGGTCAGAGCCAGATCTGCTTACCAGCTTTCCAAGAATGGGTATTAAGGAATGTCTGGAATCCTCCGGAAGGAAGCATGCAGGAAAGAAATGTGGGAGTGAGCTGAGAGGACCAGTAGCAGAAATGTGAGAAAAAAATCTCTGTTCCCAACTTTTTTGTGATTAATTTCACCTTAAAAACAAAAACAAAAACAAACAAAAAACGAAGGCATACATGTAATAAGAATGGCCAGCAGAGGGCCCTCAGAACATTGTTTAGTATTCATGTGGTGTCTGAGTTTTTGGTTCTCTTCTCTATTGATTTTTTACCCCCCTTGGTGGTGCTGAGGATGGCAGCCAGGGCCTGGAGCATGCTGGGCAGGTGCTGTACCACTCAGCCACATCTCCAGCCCTTGACATTTCTTTTTAAGGGGGAAAAAAAACCCAGCCTTTTCATCTTATTGGAAAATAGTTGCTCAAAGTATATCACAAGTATTGAGTTATAAACCCTATTTTGTGCAGAATAAGGCATTTCAGCAAAAGCCAATAGGTGGCAAATCCTCGAGAGGAAGAAGCCCTGCACCGGTACATTGGTACTTCCCACAAAGGGAAACACCAGGATTCTTGTTGCTGTTTTTGGGAAAAGAGGATGAGTGGTGGTTGGTGTGTGTGTGTGTGTGTGTGTGTGTGTGTGTGTGTTGTTAAACACACTGAATGCCCTTTTCCAATAGTTATGAATAGTTACCAATTAGCTAAATCAATATGCATCAAAATCAGTGGGTCAATCTCTTGAAGGTCACCTGTGAATGCTATGGCTATCTTAGCCCTGAGGGAGGGAGAGAGGAATGCAAGGTTCCTAAATTCCCCTTCAATTCTAGCAATCTGTGATTTCAGTGTTCGGCCTTGATCTAACTTTCCTTCAGTAAGACTCCCAATACGTTATCAACTGGAAACAGATGGAGAGAGGCTTGGCATGTGGAATAAGTTTGGATTACATTTTGGGGAAAGACTTTTGTGTGTGTGTGTGTGGTACCAGGGATCAAAAACCCAGGGTCTTCTCATGCATGCTCGATGAGTGCTCTATCACTGATCTACATCCCCAGCTTAGAAATGTTGAAGGATGTCAATAACATTTGAATATGTCTACTGGGATGCAAAGAATATAATATTATAAAAATCACCTTCTTTTTCTTCATTATAAACCTGAATTTGATGTTAACATCTTTTTATTTATTTCTGGAGTCCACAAACTTAGGGTTTATGAGCAACTCTAGAGAAAAATGATTTGTAATGTAAACTCATTGAGCTTACATCTTGGGAGCAAATTTTTACCACTTGCACATTAGAGCACTAATCTCTAGGGTATATAAAGAACTCTTGAATAGTTGAATAAACAGTTTCTAGACTAATTAGCCCTTTAAACCTTCTCCTCTTGGTTTCCTCTGTCTTTGTCATGATTGGATAGAACCCTGACACTGCTATGTTTTATGGATGTGTGATGTGTTGGAAAGACAGCCAGTCTTAGCTCTCATTTGGTTATGAACATCTGTTGCTTCTATTGTATCCTTGAATCCTTTGTTTGGAAAACTGACCATCCCCAACTCTGTTAGGGTCTATAAACAAGTCAAGATGGTGCCTGGCATTTTACCAGAGGGAGTGAAGAAACACCAGCGAGCCATTAAGTGTGGAGATTCCTTATTGGTTGACTGCTGTATCTAGTTTATGTTAATTAAGATAAGCTGTGTGGAATGTATATATACCCCTCCTGTCCTACAATAAACAGCTCCCACTCCTGCTGTATCAATCTACACAAGTTCCTCGTCACTCCGCCCCCACCCCCCTTAGTTTGCCCAGCCAGCTGGGCTGCGGCACAACTCCATGTAATTCCAGCAGGCTCCCAGTCACATGGACCTGCCTTCCCAAAGTGGAAAAGTGCACCATTGTGGCCACCAGATCCTCTTTGGAGGATTAATTTTCATACTTGGGGGGACATGAAATATGATCTTTTATTTCTGTTCCTGCTCAATTGGAAGGACACATACCTTTGCCTGCTAAGGTGATCATGCCTATCTACTTTGTCTAATACTAATACGGTCACTCCAGCTTTCTTTTAGTGTTGACATTGTGTATCTGGTTCTGTCCTTTTATTTCCAACCTATTTGCATCTTTTTACTTACTGTGTTTCTTGTAGATAGGATCAGAGAGAAGCAGCTGAATTCTATCTCCAATCTGACAGTCTCTACATTTAAATTGTGTTGTTGACTACTCACATTGAATGTGATTATTGGTGTAATTGGGTTTACATCTGCCACCTTACAGTTTATTTTTTTGCATCTGTCATTTTTACCACTCTTTTCCTCTGTTTCTGCTTTATTTTTTTGGGGGGGGGTTTAGTGATTTGATTTTATTTCCTCCTATTGGCTTATTAGTTATTAGTATTACTTTTTTTTTTCTCTTAGTGGTGGTTATACAGTACATGGAACATTTCTTTGATTTATCTGCCTTGCGTTTGGTATCTCTGAGTGAGTCAATAAGAATCCAACATTTTCCTGAAAACCATTCTTTTGTCATCAGGTTAGCAGTAATTCACCCTTATACAGAAGTGACAGTTTGTCATATAAACATATCCAACTAAACCAAACTAATGTAGCCCCAACCTAACCTCCTGTTAGCCCAATTCTCAGAATGCTGGTGCTTTCCCCACCCTACTTGGCAAGGAGGGAGTATAATAGAAAGGAAACCAGGGGAAATATGACACCCTTTACAAAGGAAAGTTACTTTTTAAGAATTAGACTTTTAAAAAGTGCAGTGTTATGGGCTGGAGTTGTGGCTCAGTGGTAGAGCACTTGCCTGGCATGAGTGAGGCTCTGGGTTGATTCTCAGCACTGCACATAAATAAAAGAATAAAATAAAGGTCTATCAACATCTAAAACACATATTTTTAAAAAAAGAGTAGTGTTAGATCACAGCAAAGCTGAATGATAGGTATAGAGATTTCCTAAAGAGCCTCCGCCCATACATATGAACAACCTCCTCCATTATCAACGTCCTCACCAGAGCAACACATTAATGACAACAGATGAACCTACATCATCACCCAAAGCCTTTAGTTTTTTAGGATTTGCCATTGGTGTCATACTTTCTATGGGTTTTCCACAAATGTATAATGATATTTATTACTTCATGAAGAAGTTTCACTAACGGAAAAATCTTCTGTGCTATGTCTATTCATCCCTTTCTCCTTCCCAGTCCCTGGTGACCTCTTATCTTTTTTATTGTCTCCTTAATTTTGCCTTAAAGGTACTTCTTCACATTTTACAAAAACACATAACTAAGTAGAAATAAGCTCTAGGTCCTCCATCCAAACCTCTCTGGCCTTAATTTGGCCTGGCTTTGCTAGCACCTGTATCTGAGTCTGAGAACTTTTCGTGGCAGGTAGATGTGGGAACTTAATGGCATTTGAGAAATGTCAGATAATTCATTTGTCTTCCCTGTGCTTTAGCATCATCAATCAATAGCTGACTGGAGGTGGTGTGTAACCCCAGCTCACTTGCCCTCAGCTGAGTAACACAAGACACAGAATTCCCTAACAGGATTAAGCTCCTGTTTCACAGAGTAGCAACTTTCTTTTTATAGTAATTTAAAAAAATATCTTTATTCTATTTATTTATTTTTATGTGGTGCTGAGGATCGATCCCAGGATCTCACACATGCTAGGCAAGCGCTCTGTTGCTGAGCCACAACCCCAGCCCCAATTATTTTAATTAAGAACTTAAAGTCAAAAATTGAAAAAAAAAATCATGTGCCATTTATTTTAAATATCACTGGATGCTCAAACAGTTTTAGGCTTTTCAAACATGAAAGGTAATTTTAAACTATCTCATTGTCTTGTAATATGTCCCAAATAATTAGAAACATGATTACAACCACATTCCTAGTAGACGAAAAAGTGAGGACCATAAAATTGTGACACCTTTTAAAAGTTCATAGGCTCAAAAGATAACTGCTACCCTTTAAAAAAAGGGGAGAAAATGAATCTTGACCATTAAGGACTTGGACATAGGATAGAGATTCATAATTAATTCATACTGACTTATTCATTGTTCATGCACATTGAAAATTCTTTTAAGATCTTGTTCATTTATCTTCTATCTAAAAAGAAAGGAGAAAATTGGTCTATATTGCCTTCTATGTTAATTTCTGTCTGTAGTTTTCAGTGGTAAATGCACGAATACAAGTCTGTTTTCCAGTGAGAGCAAGTCTGGCTGTTCAGCCTGGAGGAGGTGGGGAATCCTGGGCACCACCAATGTGGGTCTTGTGTCCCTCCACAACTTGTCTTTCTGAGATTGTCAGATGCAACATGATGCTCAGGCCAGGTGCGTAAAACCTACTTGTGAGACTGACTTTACAGGAATAGTTTCTGCAGCCACCCAGAGTAGCAATTTTCTTGATTGTGTCCTCAATCGGCTGCCTTCCCTAAATGCCTTCTCCATTCCCCTTCTGGTGATTCCTGGGATCATCTCCTAACCAACTGCAGCATTCAGTCCTTGTCTGCTCCTGGGGTGCTGTAACAGAAACTCAAGGAAATGAATTGCAAGAGCACTTCCCATGACAAAAGACTGTGCAAATGAGAAGTTGTGAAGCTTAAGCTCCATGAACTTCATGGTTGGCCACTCCAGGAGAGAGCTTGCAACCTGTTTTGCAGTGACCTCTGGGGGTTGCAGCCCAGCAATTATGGCAACAAGACCTATTTTGGTAGAGAAGCCCTGAAATAGCTGTACTCAGATCTGTTTGACTTCTGCAGGTTATGAAGAATATTTGAAAAATTTCCAAAATCTCTGAAGAGAGGATGGGAGAGAACTGAGAACTGAGAGGCATGGAGACTCAGTACAGTATGCAGGACGGACAGCCTACCCCAGAGGCTCCAGAAAGAATATTATTGATTCTTGGAGATGAGCAGCACCTTGCAGACTGAGGTGGTGCCTAAGTCAGGAGGAGAAAACCACCGAGCTTCCTCCTTAGCAGTCACTATCCTAGGCCAATGCCAAGAGTATGGTAGGAAATAACACTAGCTAGGAAGATTGAGGTGGATGCTCAGGAGATGGCAGCCAGCATTCAAGGCCTCAAGATGGGGATGAAGGACATCACTAAAATGAGATATTCTCCACATCCCACCAGCAAGGGGTCATAGCAAGACCTGTACATCTTCCCCCAAACCTGGATCCTGACTAGGGAGAGAAAAACAAGAGGGAAAGAATCTGAACAGATTGTGTTTTATTCCTGGGGTGACTAAAGTACCTGAAATAAGTAGGGGACAGTTTTGACTAGTAATGGATATGGGAGTTTCAAAGCTAGGATTGCAAAGAATATTCTAAGATAGTATACCTGAGACATCTTCCTTATACTTAGTAACCCCTATACTTATCATTGAGCACTTGTCTTTGCATATGAGTCTTTTTTTAAACATCAAACCATTTTATGCATATATAATATATATGTATTCATTATATGCATACATACACACATATATATACACGTATATCTGTATACATATGTGTGTGTGTGTGTGTGTGTGTGTGTATATATATATATATATATATATATATATATATATATATATATTTTAGTTGTAGATGGACACATACCTTTGTTTTTTTTTTTGTGGTTCTGAGGAATGAATCTGGTGCCTCATGCGTGCCAGGCTCGTGCTCTACACTGAGCTACAGCCCCATGCCCACATGAGTGTTTTTAGCTCTGTTGGATAAATTCTGAGAAATGGCTTGCAAAAATTACTGATTTAAAAATATATATTTTAATAAAAACACCTTCAGCCACGCGACCAGCACGCTAGCTTCATATTAGAGGTTTGAAACATAGAAACTAACTAGCGAGTTCAAATTAAAGACACATAACTCTCAAATTACCTTTTTCTTGCCCAGCTCAGAGACGGCTTCTCCCAGCTCTTGCCTCTAGCCACCTGATGCGGTAGCGAGGTTTACACAAGAGACCAGCAAGAGAGAGAGAAGCGCGCCAGGGAGTGAGCTTTTATTGGGGAACAAAAAATTCAGGGGAAAATTCAATCCAATGAAGGTCCAGGGGGGCAGGCAGCATTCCAATGTCAGGGTCAGTGATTGGTTTTCAGGTCAGCAGTCAGTCACACCCCCACCCGGACAAGCCCTCACACCTGGGGAAGGGTGGGGAAGGCTCTGACACAGCTTGTCTAAGCGCCTCACTCCCAGCCAGGGAGGTAGCTCAAATCACCTGCAAGAACGGCTTCCCACAACACCTATTTAATTTCATTATTAGGTCTAAAAGTTGTTCAATTGAGTCTTTTGGGTAGCTTAAATATATAATAACTTCATCTATAAATCTTTTCTTTTTCTTTTTGGTACTGGAAATTGAACCCAGGGGCACTTTACCATTGAGCTACACCCTTAGCCGCCCCCACCCTTTTTTTGAGACTGGGTCTCACTAAGTTGTTGAGGCTAACCTTGAACTTGAAATCCTCCTGCCTCAACCTCCTGAGTTGCTCAGGTTGCAGGCGTGTGCCACCATGCCCAGCTTTATCTGTGAATCTTGATAATTTTTTTTCATGCTTCCTTTACTATGTATTTCTGGCTATCATTTTATATCTTCTTGTACTGACTAGACTTCTAGAAACACATACACCCCCCCCCCACACACACACACACAGACACACACTGTATTAGGGTTCTCTAGAGGAACAGAACCAACAGGAAGTATGATTATAAAAAGGGTATTTATTAGATTGGCTTACAAAACCAGAAGTGAGATAGTCCACAATGACTGAAGGCTGGAGAGCTGGAGGAACCAGTATCTGCACAGTCCCAGATGCTGAAGCCTCAGAACAGGAGGGATCAATGGAGACTTAAGGCTTCTGGAAACTCCCTGGAGAATCACTGGCAGAGTCCACTTTGGAAGAGTGAAGGAGCGAGTGTCTGATATCTTCAGGTGATCACAACACCAATCAAGAAACTGTTCAGGAAGAATCAAGCTTGCATCTGCTGCAGTTTCCTTGTTCTTTCAACTTTTCTTCCATCCAAGCTTCCAACCTATTGGATGGTGCTGCCCACGCTGAGGGCGGGTCTCCACTTCAATTTGCTATTCCACATACCAATCATTCCTAGACGCACCCTCATTGACACACCCAGAGGCCTCTTAATCTTCAATACCTCTTAATCCAATCAAGTCGACAATTCAAATTAATCATCACACACACATACACATACAAATTCTCAGTTTTATTCCTGATTTCAATAGGAATAATACTATATATTATTTTAAGCAGTATTAACTAGTACATAATGTGTATTAAGTCATCTGATATGTTATTATCCGTTAAGGCACTTTTCTAAGCATTTCATATGTGTTATCTTATTTCATTGTCATGACACACCATGACAAGCTCTGTCCTTATCCCCATTTTACAATGAAGACACTGGCCAGAGAGCTTAATTTACCTGGGATGGGAAGTGCAGAGGATATAACCTCTGACTCTCTGGCCTGGTGGTCCTTGCCTCTAGCTGAGGGTACCAGTAAATGTTTGCTTTAGCTTTGTGTAGCTGTGATCAAAAGACCTGACACGAATAACTTAGAGGAGGAAAAAATTATTTTGGCTCATTTTCCAAGGTTCAGTCCATGGTTGGCAAACTTCATTGCTTTGGGCAAAGGGGGAAGCAGAACATCATGGCAGAAGGGTGTGGTGGAGGAAAGCATCTCAGGACATCACATCCAGGAAGCAGAAGGGAACTTTGCTCACTAGGGACAAAATATAAACCCTAAAGTCATGCCCCTAGTGTCCTATTTTCTCCAGTCATACCCTATCTGCCTACAGTCACCACACAGTTAATAAATGTAAGCAGAATTAATAATTTGTATACTTATAATTCATATAAGTAGAATTAATCCACTGATTAGGTTGCAATTCTCATAATCTAAAAATTTCACCTCTGAACTTTCTGGTATTATCTTATACATGAACTTTTGGGGGACAACGTATTCTAAACCATGATGATGTCACATCCAACTTTCTGGAAAAAACCCTAATCCATAACATTTGCTAACTTAAGAGAGAGAGAGAGAGAGAGAGAGAGAGAGAATTTTTTTAATATTTATTTTTTGGTTTTCGGTGGACACAACATCTTCATTTTTTCTTTTTTTTTTTAAATTTTTATGTGGTGCTAAGGATCGAACCAAGCGCACTGCACATGCCAGGCGAGCGCGTTACCGCTTGAGCCACATCCCCAGCCCAACATTTGCTATTTTTTGTGGTGTAAATACTACCACTACAGCTGACATGGCATCACTGAACATGAATTGGGAAGAGATCCTCACAATTCTTCAAATCTGGAGCTGACTATTCCAGCCAGTTACAGTATATCACAGCCTCTGGTGTTCCACCCCAGTTCAAGCAGGTGGTTACTGCTTAAGGCATTGTCTGGTTTTAAGAAAGAGAAATCAGCTAAAGGTGGCCTGAGTAGAATGTGGAATGTACTATAGAGATACAGTCCTGGAAGGAAGGACAGAAAACTGCGGGGTTTGATAGGGACTGGGAATGAGGAGCAGACATGCTGTTCAAAGTTCTCTACTGATGTTAAGTGTTCTCTGTATCTCCAACACCCATTGCTTCTGAATGCCCTCTCTGAGGTTACTGCCAACAGCAGAGAAGGAGGCCCCTTCTGATTGGCTCAGGGGGTCCCAGGTCAGCCTCAGGGTAGCCATCCATGGCCATGTGGCTTCAGAGAGTCTGTTTGCCTTTGTTCATGTTCACTTTGGAGATGCCAGTCTAGACTTCTAGCCCCTTCTATCTCTAAAACCCTGTTACACTTACAACCCATTGTTGTGCTATTGCCCTCTAAGGTCCTCCATTCTGGGCCCTGATCTCCTTTCTGATGACATCCCTGTTCATCTTTCTACTTTGGTTTGGATATACTGTGTCCCCTACCATATGATCTCTTCTGTGCACATTTCTACCATGATGCCACCCACCATGTCATTTTTGTGGTGTGTACTGATAAATACAACCAATAAGAGTGTAAGTTATAGGTTATGGATTAGTAAAAAGTATAGATTATAGATATAAGATTTTGATAAGTGAAATAAGATAATTATAAAGCAAGACTGTCATAGACAGGCCTACGGCTCCATTTTGCTGCCTTCTATAAAAAAACTGTTACAAGAGCTGTTTCTGAGAAACTTAAATGAAAGCTATTTTCTTATAATATATAGTTTTCTGTACTTTGTACCCCACAAAAATGTACTCAGCCCAGGCTATGGTAGTCTTGGTGACCCAAGACTTTGATTAAGATTCTTGCCCCTGCTAACTACCCACTTGAACTCAAGATACGGTTGTCTAACACCCACTCAAACCCAAGATGTGATTGTGAGTTGCTGTACTAATTGCTGTCTTAGCTTCTATGATTGGCCTGTTTGCATGATGCTAAGGAAATCCACTGAGATGTGGTTTTCATCTTCAGGTTCCCAGGATATAGGCCAGGAAATTGCTGTTCTCCCACAGAGCTTCATTCTCTATGGGTAGGTGACCGACCCTGGCCAGGTAAGTAAAGCTCTCATTGATTTGAATTCGGACTTTGAGTGTTTTCTGAAGTAGCTCCCCATAACATCATGATGTAGCAATGGGAGCTCTTAACAGAAACTGAATCAATGGGGGTTCCTCTTGGACTTTTAGCCTCCAAAATTGTTATCTAAATAAATCTTAATTTAAATTAAAAAAATTTTTAGTTGTAGTTGGACACAATAGCTTTATTTATTTTTATGTGGTGCTGAGGATTGAACCCAGTGCCACTGAGCTACAGCCCCAGACCATTAATTTTTTTTTTTTTTTTTTTTGGTACTGGGGATTGAACTCAGGGGCACTCGACCACTGGCTACATCTCCAACCCTATTTTGTATTTTATTTAGAGACAGGGTCTCACTGAGTTGCTTAGGGCCTCATTAAGTTGCTGGGGCTGGCTTTGATCCTCCTGCCTCAGCCTCCTGAGCTGCCGGGATTACAGGTGTGCTTTACTGTGGCCAGCTAAATAAATCTCTTTTTAAAATAAAGTACCTAGCCTCAGTATATAAGCCTACAGTTATAGCTGTAGGACCTTAGTACATTTTTCTTTGCTCGCTCTCCCTTTTATAGCGTGCTAGTCAGTTTTTCATCACTGTGACAAAATGTCTGAGAAAAATAACTTAAAGGAGGAAAGATTCATTTTTTTTTTTAACCCATGAGTTATTTTCTTATGAACATTTGGGTTAAATGCATTCCGACAGTGATGCTGGCCCATTGAGAAACAGTGTTATCTCCGACAGACACGTTTTCTACTCTAAAGGAGTTTCTAGAATATGGAATGTAGACATTTAAAATCAAGGACAATCAGTGTTTGGACATGGGCACATATAAGGTAGGATGCAGGGGCAATAGGAGGCTCCAATCTACACTTTGAGAGTAAAGGAAAATATCTTAGGATGGATGAAGTAGTAAAAACTGAGCTCTGTGCATTTTGAAAATGACAGTTCTAAAGATGACAGCAAGGATAGTCCCATAGGTGTCAGGAAAGATTCATTTTGATTCATAGTATCAGAGGTTTCAGTCCATGACTGAATGGCTCTATTGTTTCTGGGCCTATGGTGAGGCAGTCCATCATGGTGGATGCACTGGTGATTTCATTGTTTGGCTCTGGAATTTCCCCCAAAGTCTCATGTTGAAGACATGGTCTCCAGTACAACAAGGTTGGAGGTGGGCATTTCAGGCAATGATTGGATTATGAGGATTTATCAGTGGATTAGTCTATTTGATGGATTCGTTGATAGCTGAACGAACTACTGGGAGATGGGACCTAGTTGGAGGAAGCAGGTCACTGGGGGAGTGCCCTGGAGGATTATCTTCTCCCCAGTCCCACCCCACTACCTGTTTCCTGGGTATCACAAGCTGAGACCCTCCACCACACCCTTCTGACTGGATGTTCTCCTCACCTCAGGCGCAAAGAAATAGAACCAGCTGACCATGGATTCAAATCTCTGAAACTGTGAGATGAAATGAATCTTTACTCTCCTAAGCTGTTCTCGCTAAGTATTTTGGTCACAGCAAAAAAAGATGACTAACGCCCAGCATGGTGGTGTATACCTGTAATCCCAGCAACCTGGGAGGCTGAGGCAAGAGGATCACAAGTTCAAAGCCAGCCTTACCAAAAGCAAGGCACTAAGCAACTCAGTGAGACCCTGCCTCTAAATAAAATACAAAATAAGGCTGGGGATGTGCTCAGTGGTCAAGAGCCTCTGAGTTTAATCAGAGGTAAACCCTCTACCCCTCACCACCCCCCTAAAAGCTAACACAAAGATCAAGTCTTCAACACATAAGCTTCTGGGGTACATTTCAGACCCAAACATAACACTAGATTTCTTGTTGACCCTTGGATATTATAAGCACATTCTCACCTCAAGGCCTTTGAATATAGTCTTATAGAATATGGAAAGCTATCCCATAGGCTTTCTCGTGGTATATACCTTCTTTTCATTCAGGGCTTTTCCTCAGAGTGTCCCTCCCTGAGTGTCCCGCCTCAGCGATCTACTCCATCAGTGCCTGTTTTCTTTCCTGTTTTATTTTCTTCCAAGTGCTTAAACTTGCATGAAATTATATACTAGATTATCTGCTTATGGCCTCCCTATGGGAATGTAACCAACGGCTACAGGAGCTTTTCTTGTTCAAGACTGTAAGCATCTGGAACAGTGCTTGGTGTGTAGAAGCTACTCTAAACTCATTCTCTGAATGTGTGATTAAATGCATAAATGAATGAATTGCAGACATATTAGGAAGTTATATGACTAAAAACAAACCTTGACTATTAACTTAGTTTTCTGTATTTAAACAAAATAGTATTTCTTTAAAAATGAGATGTAATTCAGATTTTTAATGGTCGATCTTCCCTAAACTACCCCTTAGTGTGCTTTCTCCCAAGCCCTCTGGCAGTATTCTAAACCAGTGTGGTTTTACAGTAATCCATAGAAATGGGCTTCCTTTGTTCATTCAAGGCAGGAAGTAGTTGATGATAATTATAATTTGATGACAGTATGCTTCCATGGTAAAAAAGGGAGTGGCACAAAGAGCTGGCATTCTGTTTTCTGTTTTTAAAGGCTCTGTGCAAGCAACAAACATTATGTGTTTGCTTACAAGGCTGTTTCATGGATGATCTCTGAAAAAGTCATCTTTAGTTAAACCCCAGGACAGTAACGAAATAAAGGGATGAGGAAACAGTCCTCGCCTGAAAAAAGAAAAAGAAAAGAAATAATTGAGAGAAGCATATTGTTGCCGGGGGGGGGGGGGGGGG
>NW_026000229.1:51973197-52020533 GCF_001458135.2 Marmota marmota marmota
GGGGGGGGGGGGTTGTTATATTTCTCTTTCTCATGAAAAATTCAGAGCAAGAAGAAAAATGTTGTTTTCACAAAATAAGTATCCATTTGGTCATAGACAAGCCCTTTTTCTTTCCAAAGCTGGAGAGATTTTCAGCTGAAGAAAATTGACAACTGTGCCTCCAGGCTGAATTTTATAGTTTTCACCAGCAACATCTGTGTTATGATGGCTGTATGTTGCCCTGAACAAATTCAAGATTAACTATAGGCTGGGTGCTCTCAGATAATACCAGAAAAATGAACATCCCTTTTCTGTGGGGGGTATAGACCTCATGCCCTTAACTGGAAAAAATTACCTCAGAAGTTGTTGCTTTTAGATAGACATTGATATATTCTGGTAAAATAAAATATTTATGCTGCTGGAGCTGTGATTTCCAATCTTAGACAAGCTTAGAATTTTCTTCCTTTCTTTCTTTGCTGGGGATTGTACCCAGGGCACTTACCACTGAGCTGCACCCAAGCCCTTTTGATTTTTTAATTTGACTGGGGTTCTCATTAAGTTGCTTAGGTTCTCACTAAGTTGTTGAGGCTGGCTTTGAACATGCAGTCCTCCTGCCGCAGTCTCCCAAGTGGCTAGGATGACAGGCATGCGCCATCAGTGCCTGGGCCAAGCTTGGGTTTTCAACATTACATCCATTTGGAAGCTTAAACACAAACAAACAAGCAAACAAGCATTCTAGAGCCAGAGCTCTCTACCACTCCCAACCCCCAATCAAAAGGGGGACCCAGAAATCTTGACTGTTTTTACTTTTTTGATCACTTTACAGGTAATTTTAACTGAGGCCGGCATTGAACACTGATGTCCTCTGGCCCTTGCCACAGTGTTTAGCTGAATTCCATCCTGGATGGTGCTTTCTGGTGGGGCTACTCATCCTGCTGCTCCCCTGCCAAATTGTGAAGGGGGCTAAGTAGGTCTCCACTCTCTCATTTGCCTTTCTTGGTGCTTTCATTCTTCTCTGTGCCCACAATTCAGTGATTAGTGTAGCTACTCTACATTCTTGAAAAACAATACCACAAAGTTCTTGCCTTTTGCTGTATACCGTTACGCCTTTCAAACAAAATGAAACAAAACACACCATATAATAGAAAATAAGTGTGGGATACCACATGATGAAGCTGGTGTGTTAGAAATAAAATTTGGGAAAGAAGGAAGAGACCCTGGGTCCCAGCAGATTACCTTTGGTAAACAATGTTCTACCCCAAAGGGGATTTCTGCTGGGTGACTTTGGAAAATGAATCTCTCTGTTCTCAGTTACCTCATCTATAAGATGGGGATGATGTTAATACCAAAACACAAAATGTTGCAAGGATTAAATATGTAAAGCATTTGAAGAGTGCCTGGCATACAGAGGCAGCCCATGCACATTGGCAGTTACTGTGATCATAATTATGGCTTCAATTCTTGAATTTACAGTCGGGGAGGGAGAGTTCCACATGGAGCAAGCAGATATACTCAGATAAGGCATTATGATTGATTGTCTTTGCAGCTAACACATTCTGATAGAGTTTTGAGAAATATTTTGAGCTTTTTGCATCTTCATCTACATTGGGTATAGCTTGTGTACCCCAGGCGGTGTTTAATTTAGGCCATCCATTTAAATGTACAAATTCCAAGAGCTTTTGAAACAAGTCCTTTTCTTTACTGTCTAATCAGCCTTGAATATATAAGACTCTTGAGAAATGATGGAAATGAGTGTAAGCAACTGCATAGCTGGAGAGAAACAAGTGCTTCTCTAATTGACTAGTTAACACATCCATTAATTAATCCAGCTAACATTTAATAGTAAACTCTGCAACAGATGTTGTGCTAGGAAGTGTTGATACCACAGGGAGAAGACATGGTCTGTACCCTCATGAAGCTCACAGTCCGGTGAGTTTGCAGAAGGGAGCTTTGTCCAATTTCAAGTGACAGAGCAGAGCAATAAAGGCATGCTTTGCCCCTCTGACTTCAGCCCCTGGGAGTTTCCAGTCCTACTTTAAAATTTCCAGTTTCACCATAATATCTGAGGACACTATGCAGAGGTTGCTGCATTTATTTATCCTCTCAAGGATCTTTTTTGAAAAATCTAGCTGGTCAAACAATTTATAAATTCATCTGCTGGAAATAAGCTTCTTGCTGAGTACAAAAATAGTAGGAGGAGTACTCACAGAGTGCTGGGAATAGATGTGCCCAGGGATGGGGTTGTCTTGGGAAAAATCTGAATGCTCATCCCCTGACATATCAGGCTTTTTGTCTTCGTAGTAAGATTGGTCTGGATGGACTTAATGTCGAATTTCTATTTTTCCTTTTTTGAAGTTTCCATTTGAAGGTTTCAAGAGAGTTTTTTTTTTTTATTATTCTGTTCTAAAATTTTATTAGATTCTTGGAAGTTTCTGGATTGCTTCATCCTGCTGCTCCCCTGCCAAATCCTGAAGGGGGCTAAGTATGTCTCCACTCTCTCATCTGCCTTTCTTGGTGCTTTCATCCTTCTCTGTGCCCACAGTTCAGCTATTTTTTTTAGACTATGCTAGACATGGAGCTGAATCATATACAAAAGAAGTTCATAAAAATTGCACGAAAATATAATTTTTACAAATAGAACAACTTCTGGACTGAACATTTCTAAGATTTCCTTTGGTTTTATTTTACTTATTTAAAAAATTCTTTTAGTTGTAGATGGCCACAATACCTTTATTTATTTATTTTTATGTAGTGCTGAGGATCGAACCCAGGGCCTCACACGTGCTAGGCAAGTGCTCTACCACTGAGTTACAATTCCAGGCCCATTCTTTAAGTTTCAAAGAGCTCTAAAATCAACATCATAATCTAAGAGTTCTTAATTTTGAGCTATTATTAATTCATAATGACCTTTCACATCTGACATTATTCCATTCCTTTCTTGAAGCCTTTCTGTTATGGTCAACTCACAAAAATGTGACCTAAACAAGTTTAGTGTCCAATATAGCATAATTGTGATTTTTCTTAGAAATTCACTTTCATTTGTATCAAGTCTACTCTCTCATCTATTTATTCTATATGGTATAATTTGCTTTTAAAAGCATGGTGTGGTAGCAAGGTTCTAAGAGGGACTCCAAATTACTATGGTTTGGCATTCATGCCATGCATAGACACTTCTGTTGGCATTTGACTCCTGTTTACCAACAGATGTGCTGGATGTACTGCAGAGCCAGTTCCATGACTAGAGACCTCGAGACTGGCAGCTTCTGTTTCCTCTTCTTGGGACATTTGCTTTTGGGAGCCCTTGGCTAATAGAAAAAAAGGGCTGATATCCCTTTTCTTCATAGAAAATGTCTCCACCCAGCAGCAGAGGCCATGGGAAGTGGCTCTGAGACTGTACGGAGAGGAGGCAGGGCCCAGCTATTCCAGTGTGCTAATTAAGCTTCCAGATGACTCTAGTCCAGACTCTGGTCTGATTTTAACTACATGGGAGATTTCAAAAGAAACCAGCAGAAGAGTCACCTTGCTGAGCCCAGCCACCCACAGAAGGGTGAGACAATAGAATGGCTGTTGTTTTGAAAGGTTAAAATGTAAAGGATAAGATTTGTTTTAAGTTCTGTTAAGTTACAATTTCTTTAAGTTCTGTTTTCCTGGGATCTGAAATTTATGGAGGGGGTTAAAATAACTTCCAGAGAGACCAGTAAATGTATGTTGAGAAATCTCTCCTGACCATCTGGTCACTCTGTAAAAACAATCCCTCCCAGAGACCATGCAGCTCAGCATGTACACACCTCAGGGCTTAATCCAACCAGTTCAAATATATACCCCTTTGTTTGTGCTGACCAATCACCCCTACCCAACTTGTTCCCACCAGTGAATGTGCTAATCATGTTTTAGAGTTGTTATTTGATTTTCCCGCGGTATGTGATGATTTGCTAAGGGATGCTGTGATGTATGTAAAGTCCCTGCCCTCTCCGAAGAATGTATATAAGCTCTGCTTAAGTTGTTCTCGGGGGCTCTCTGCTCCATTCAAGTGAGCTCTGAGCCCCAGCATGCTGGACCCCCAATAAACCCTCTGCTGTTGCATGAGACAGTCTCTTGGTGGTCTCTTCCTCCAACGCTCGTCCGACCTTAACATCTTGGTGCGTTGGCTGGGAAGCCGGCAGCGGCGGACGAGAGACACCAATGGGCTCCTCTCGGGGTAAGTAAGGCGCCTCTTTTCGCATGATTTTCAGGTTGGGGCTTGGCAGGGTGGCTGTCGGTAAAGAGCGTGAGCTCTCTCCGACGGTGGCTGACAGACGTGTCATAGAGCCACAGGCCACATCCCTGGGGGACGCCCCAGAGGACTCAGGAGGTCGAGGAACAATAGTCTCCTCGACTCGGTTATATTTTGCTTCAGATTCGGTGACACTATTGCCAGCCCGTCAGGTTTTGCCGGCTACTCAGTTTTGGTCTCTGTCTCAAACTCGTGTTGGACGTCTATTGTCTATCTTTATTGTCTGTGTCGTTACTTTCACTGTTTGTGTAACTAATCTCCCAATCTGGGGTCATCAGACCCAATCTGAAGGGGAGGCTCCCCCAATCCATTTGTCTGAAGGGAAGGCCCCAGTTGGCTTGGGGCCAGCACCCACTTTCGTTTTTTTGACAATCTGAAAAGGGAATCTATGTCTTTGTGTGTCTTTGTCTGTGTCTCTGTTAAGTGTGATGGCATTGTTTTACTTTGGACAGATGCAGAGTCCCAAGTTCCAATCTGCCTTAGATGTGTGGAGGTAACTTTAGCTAAATTTTAGCCTAAATTGTCCCTAGTATGCTTCTCCTGTAAGGGACCAAAAGTCAATAAAACCGCCAGCTTTTCTGTTCTCATCTTTTACACCCCTTTTAGCTGTGTTTTAAAGAACTTTGATAAACTTTACTCCCCTTTGTTAAGCGAGATTAGGGAAGCAGTGTTTCCTTTTCTTCCCGTAGATGGCTTGAGTGCACCCACTGCAGAGGGAAATGCCTGCTGGGGATCTAAGAACTTTGATATCTCACTTTAACTTTTCTCAAAACCCTGTCTTCATTATTAAATTGGCATTAATTGGCTTTGGGGATGGGAACTGAACTTTCAGTCATAAATTTTGGCACCCCAGAGGGGACTTTAGAGGAGTCCCCACTCTGCCTTCTTGGGGAAGCCTAGCACTTGAGACAACTGCAAGCAGAGGATGAACTTTTTGGGAGCTGACTACTGAAAAGTTAGGAGATATAGAGAGTGCCTGGTGCCTGGGGTCAAACCAAACCAGAGGAACTAATCCTGTAAGTAAAAGGGGGGACTGAGAGACTCCCAGCAGCTGCCAAAGCGATTTTGCTTTGGGGAACTCCCTCTTCCTTACCTACACTTTAAGGATTATTCCACCTCTGTCTACTTAAAAAAGGGACAATGAATGCAGTAATGTGTTGATATTATAGATTGTTTCTTGGGGATGATCTTGGCTGAATGTGTATCTAAAAGATGATTTTTTTATTGTAACAATCTGGTATCTGAATGGGTTTTTGAAGCATTGCACAATCTTGCAGTTAAAAGTTGGGTTTAGGTAATTGTTTAGTTTATGATTTCAGAAAATTCATGCCAGAGAACTTAAATACTTAGGATGGAAAACTAAAGAACTTTACTTCCAAGTTGGCAAGTAACTTCCCAATCATTCAGTGTTTGTTTTCACCAATTTTGAATTGGGTAGCCTGGGAAAATGTCACTGTGTATACCAGTGCATTAATTTGGACAAGGATAGTAAATCATAGTATGGTATCTGTTGACAAAACAAGATCTAAAGATATAAAATTTTATGAATTGTATCTTAAACTTGTATCATAGTTTTCAACATCCGAACCTGAAAATTATGATTTATGGTTAGGCCTGAGGTGTCTGCTCAGAATAGCAGTTTTTCCCTGCTCCTTCCAGACCTCAGCCAGGACTTATGTTGAAATGCAAATAAAAGAAGCCTGCAAGCTCAGTAGGAGACTGATCTGAGGCCTAAAAAAAAAAAAAAAAAATGTAAATTGTATGGTATTTACTAATTACTGGCCAGTCATTTTTTCTAGGACTCTTGTTTTTTCCTTAGATTCTGTATTTTTTTGAGCTCATGATTTTGATCCTACAGACATAGGTTAATGTTTTTCTGATCAGTTCTATCTTTGACCAACTGTGGAGTTTTTGAAACATTGCAATGGAGATATCACCTGCGAAAAGCTACAAGGCCTTTACTATTGTTATGTGTGCACACTTTTGTTATGTGTTGTATGTCTATATATACATATGTCCGTATATCATATATATGATATACAAATTAACATATATAAGGAGCGCTCATAAAAACAAATTTTAAAAAATGGATCCAAAGATCTTTAATTCACGTGATTTAAATGGTTCAGTTTAAATTGGATAAACAGATAAAAATAAATGTCTTTAAATTTAAGCTTACAAGTTTTTCTAAGTGTTCAAAAATCTAATAAAATATTAATGTCTATAAAATGTTTAATATGCCTTGGTTCTAGGACTTTTCCTTCAACAACAAAAAAAATGGTTTACACTGTTCAATACATTTGTCTAATATTTTGATAAATAAGTAAAGTAAATTTGATATGGGATTACTCATGAGTACTTTTGTTAGATATCTGATTGATTTACTAAGGTCTGTATAAGTTTGTACTAAGGTCTGTATAAGTTTGTACTAAGGTCTGTATAAGATTGTAAAAATCAGTCATGTGTTAAAGAGACAAAAATTTCTTAAAACATAAGTTTACCCATAACATTGTGTTTATTAAGTTTTAGTTTTTTCTAGAGCAAGTAACCATAAAAATTAAACAACTGGTTAAATAAGAACTGTTATTTTAGAGCACTGTACTGCCATTTCTTTAAAAGCTAAACTTGGTTAATGTAGAAACATCAGTGTAATTGTGATGCTATTAATGTGCTCATATCTTCCAGGTATACAAGTCTGTAAGGTAGAAGCTTCAAAAGAGCATTATATCAAGCTGGTGTTCTAAAGTTGTATGGTAATTTTAGGCTTAAAAAAACAACATGTTGGAGATTTATTTATATCATTTGTGTTCTATAACTGGACTTGTTATCAATAAGATATGTAAAGTTCTATGTTACTTTTTACACTGAGATACAATTTAAATGTATTTTTAAGTTAATGAGAGCCTAATCTGTGTGAAGGTTTTATTGTAAAACACAAAAATACTTTGATACTTTTCTACAAAAGGTTAAAAGCTTTCAGCCTTTCTTTAATTCATGTTTTAGATGTGATATTATATTGTGTTAGCTAATATTCATGTGAACTTGAGCAACAATTTATGTAGGCTTTGTAAAATGATGTTTAAGAAGCAAAGATCAGTTTCAGAACCACAGTACTTAAGATTTATGAAGAACCCCGCCTTACTTGAGATAAGGCTCTATGTGAAAGTGACTATGAAAGAAGTAGACCAGATTTCAGTACATTTAAAGTTGTGTCCAAAAGTTGTTTTTTGTCACGATTACCAGGATCTCAAACAGGGGATTATAATGTATAACTCTGCCAAAATTCAAGGTAGCTATTATGTAAACTAAATATGTTTTTACCCTAGTTAATTTTATTTTGTAGTTTTCTTATAAATGATCTAAAGATTGCCTGTTAATGTTTTGCAGAGGTACTGATTTAAGAACACACAACCTGGGTTAATTTAAGATAAGGAGTTATCACCTACAGGATAGAGAGATAGACATTAAAGCCAAGTACTCTTAATATAAGGCTGTTGAAACTTATTTGCTGGATGTTTAAGATTAAGTTTTAAAATTAAAGTTAAATTAAAGGGCCAAGAAAACCAATATTTGGCTCTTGCCCTCTGAGTCAGTCTGAATCAGGGAATAGGGGACTTCTCCAAAGAGCTTTGCAACTCTGGGCCACATAACCTCCTGGATCAGGAAGATTAATGAGACCAGTGGAGGACAGAAAGCCAATCAGTGCGTTTGCTATGAAGAGTAGGGTCATCAAAGAAGGGAGATATCCCTGATGCTTCCAAGGGAAGCCACATGGTCAAGCAAGGCCTGGACCCATCCTAGCACAAATGGCACTAGCGGAACTGAGAAGCTGCTATAAGTTCCCCCAGGACTCCCAGGGAAACTCAGCTGACTGTTAACAATAGATAGAAACAAAAGTCAGTTTGACTTGCTTCATCTTAAACACTTAGCAAAGACAGTCAAAGCCAAAACACAGCTATTCCTGGGCATTTAAAATAATAATAATAATAATAATAATAATAATAATAGTTAAATGTAACTTCCATGAATAAGTAAACTGGAGGCTGCAAAAGAGATTCTTAGGTAGGAATGCCTGATAACTATCAAAAGAAACTGCCAGAGTAGTTTTAGTTTAAGGCCCACAGATATTCCTAACCTACACAGGTAGGCTTGGTGTTTGCTAATATGAGTATCCACCCCTAAGTAACAGAATTAAAGATTTCTCTATTAGACACAGGTCATACTAGTAAAAGGACTTTGCAAGATCAGATGACATTAAATTATTAAACTGTATCTTAAGGGGAAGGACATCTGTAACCCTAAAAGTTAAATGTTATGTTTACAGTCCTGATAACTGGGGATGTTAAAGCCTGGTGAGGGAACTTATGTACAGTGACATGTTCCAGCTGCTGCAACACTTATTCAGTACTCATGTTTTTTGTTTCTCTCATAGAAGCACCCATCCCCAGATGACAACCTGTTTTTCCCCAACCAGACCTCAAATGGGACTGACTTCTAAAAGGGAACTCATGTCCCCCATGTTGTTGTCCCCCATGTCATCGAGCCCCCTCATGTTCGACACCCCTTTTCAGCCTGAAGCAGCCAGAATGAGATGTCGCCCCTTCTCACCCCTTCTCCTTACAGCAATAAAGTTTCTAAAATTAGGGGAAATAAAGCCAGAAATGGTTAGGCAGTGTAGATAGGTAAATCGAGTCAGGTTGGATCTAGAAGGCCAATTTTAAGTGAGTTTGGGAAGTTGAAGACTGTCCCCTGAGGATTACTGTTTACCAAGATGTAGAGCCTGCCCAAATAGGCCCCCAACTGAGGAAACCATGATTGGTTCCCAAGTTTCCAGACAAAGGGGGGAATGAAAAACCAGCCTCTATCTCAGAGCAAAACCTGTCCAAGGAAGGGACATGGCCTTTGTCCTTGGAAAAACCCACAGAGCACTCCTAAGCACATTCCCACCCTGCTAAGTTATTTATCTATAAATAACAGAGAGATCTGCTGCGCCAGGTGTCCCTGACTCAGTCAGGGTAGATGGGGACCCATAGCAGCCCCCTAGCAGCCACCAACCAGGCATAGTACGCACTAAAATTAAGCAGCTTCAAGAAGATCTAGAAAAGAGAAGAAGGGAACTATTTGAAAATCCCCTCTGGACTGGGCTTAATGGATTTCTACCCTACCTTCTTCCCCTATTAGGCCCTTTATTGGGTTTACTTTTAATGGTGTCCATAGGACCCTGTGTGCTCAACTGTGTAATTTCCTTTATCCAAGCTCAAATTGGACAAGTTAAACTTATGGTAATCAGACAGCAATATACCTGATTAGCAGAAGCAGAGTGTGGTACCCCTCAATAATTTATCACTTTTAAGATTAAAAGTAGTCAGAAAAAAGGAGTGGGAAATGAAAGGTTAAAATGTAAAGGATAAGATTTGTTTTAAGTTCTGTTAAGTTACAATTTCTTTAAGTTCTGTTTTCCTGGGACCTGAAATTTATGGAGGGGGTCAAAACAACTCCCGGAGAGACCAGTAAATGTATGTTGAGAAATCTCTCCTGACCATCTGGTCACTCTGTAAAAACAACCCCTCCCAGAGACCATGCAGCTCAGCATGTACACACCTCAGGGCTTAATCCAACCAGTTCAAATATATACCCCTTTGTTTGTGCTGACCAATCACCCCTACCCAACTTGTTCCCACCAGTGAATGTGCTAATCATGTTTTAGAGTTGTTATTTGATTTTCCCGCGGTATGTGATGATTTGCTAAGGGATGCTGTGATGTATGTAAAGTCCCTGCCCTCTCCGAAGAATGTATATAAGCTCTGCTTAAGTTGTTCTCGGGGCTCTCTGCTCCATTCAAGTGAGCTCTGAGCCCCAGCATGCTGGACCCCCAATAAACCCTCTGCTGTTGCATGAGACAGTCTCTTGGTGGTCTCTTCCTCTGACGCTCGTCCGACCTTAACAGTTTCAGCCCCTCAGTGTTGAGCAGCAGGTAGTTCTACAGCAATAGTTATCAGATATATGATAGATCTTCTAGACAGAAGACTCCAAAATAGTGTCCTGTTTATTAAGGTGAATTGCTCTCCTCAAAGTCAATAAAAAAATCTAACTTGAAGGATAGGAAAACAAATTTTCAGTGCCCCCACTATTTCACTGAGTGAGTGACACTCTTATTCTCCATCAAAAAATTCATCGAAAAGTGGGATTCTCTCTGTCCTGGTCCTCACCAGTGCTCGTGGCTTCTTATCATCATTTCCCTGCTCATCTGAGTCTGAGCTGGAAATGTCCCAGAGAATCTGTCCCCGGGCCTCTCGTTCATGGAGCCATGCTTCCATTTTCCCAATTTTTCTGTGACAATATTCATTCCTTGCTTGATAGTCCAGAAATTCTGCAGCCTGTGAGTTTCCTATAAAAGATGAAAAACTCTTTTAATTTATGTTTTTCCCAACATTGTCTTTTTTGTTTGTTTGTTTTTCAAGTGCCTAGGTTTTTGTGAACACAGAATAATCTGCTTGGTATTTTGTTTGGTGTGTGTGTTTGTTTGTGTGTTTGTGTGTGTGTGTGTGTGTGTGAGTATGAGATCTCTCTCTCTTTCTCTCTCTCTCTCTCTCTCTCTCTCTCTCACACACACACACACACACACACACAATTCCATGTGGTGTCTCTGTAAGCATTAATAAAATATTAGTCATTATTTTAAAAAGTTTTAAATCTGGGGGTGGGGATGCGGCTCAAGCGGTAGCGCGCTCGCCTGGCATGCGTGCGGCCCAGGTTCAATCCTCAGCACCACATACAAACAAAGATGTTGTGTCTGCCGAAAACTAAAAAATAAATATTAAAAAAAAATTCTCTCTCTCTCTCTCTCTCTCTCTCTCTCTCTCTCTCTAAAAAAAAAAAAGTTTTAAATCTCCTGAAAATCAACCTATGTACTCCAACCCTTTAACAACACTTTGCCACATATTGCTTTCATCTGAGCCATGTAAGAATTACTTAGAGAGTCACTTTTCCCCTAAATACACCACAAATCTCTTAAGAGTAAGCACATTTTCCTTATATGATTATAATACAATTATTATACTTAGGAAACTTAATATTGATCTAATACTATTCTAATATATAATCCATATTCAAATATCCATGGTTGGTCCAATAGTGCTATTTAGAGCAATATTTTGTTTATGTTTTGTTTTTATTTTTTTGAATCCAGGAGTGCTTAATCACTGAGCCACATTCCCCAGCCCTTTTTAATATTTTATTTAGAAACAGTGTCTTGCTAAGTTGCTTAGGACCTCACTAGGTTGCTGAGGCTGGCTTTGAACTTGCTATCCTCCTGCCTTATCCTCCCAAGCTCCTGGGATTATAGGCATGTGCCACTGTGCCTGGCTCATGTTTTAATTTTTAGGCCCAGAATCCAGTCTAGAATCATGCATTCTGTTTTATTTTCTTCTCTTTTCATCTCTAATTAGAGAATCCTGGGGCTGGAAGTGTATCTCAGTGGTAGTGGTAGTGGTAGAGCAGTGGCCTAGTACATATGAGGCCCCAGCACCACAAGAAAACAAAACAAAACAAAAAAACCCCTAGCCTATCCACATAAGGTCCTCTCACCTCTCACTTCCTTTCTCCTTCATCCTCCTTCTCCCCTGCTTCTTCTGTCTTCATTGTTTGCAATGCTGACATTTTCTTTTCTTTTCTTTCTTTTTCTTTTTTTTTTTTTATTGCAGTATTAGAGATTAAGCCCAAGGGATGATACTGACATTTTAAAGAGTACAGATCAATTATTTTGCATAATGACCAATCTTAGGCTTTTCTGATTGTTTCCTTGTGGTTAAATTCAACATTTTGGACAAGGATATTGAACATCTACTGTGTGTTAGGCACATGATGCTTTTTTAAACTTTCACATCAACTCTGACTTCGTATCAGAATCACCTGTGCAGGCTGTAATGCCAAATGCCCGGACCACACTGCAGATCTATGGAACTGGGGAGCTCAGTAAGTCAGACTTTGTCCTTTTCTTTTCTTGTCTTTCTTACTTAATTTATGTGTGAGGTTTGATTATGTGCTCATATATATTTACTTTAGCTTTTTAATTTAAGCAGTACCCAGCCTTCTTTTAGAATGCACAGAGCAATGTGGACTTTGCCCAAGTAAGTCTGGCTTTCCAAAAAACAAAATCTTCCCAATCACTTCTGAGCTAGGAAAATAATCCTAGGTCAAAGTCTAAAGTCTCCACCAGTCTGGATGGAGCAGATTGAGTCATATGAATGATAATCGCTTATTAAATCTTTTGGCATATTTTATTTAAATCATTAATATCTGAAGTTTTTTACTATTATATAAGAAAATCAAGTGTTTCTTTTTTCCTCTATGCTATATTGGACACTAAACTTGTTTAGGTCACATTTTTGTGAGTTGACCATAACAGAAAGGCTTCAAGAAAGGAATGGAATAATGTCAGATGTGAAAGGTCATTATGAATTAATAATAGCTCAAAATTAAGAACTCTTAGATTATGATGTTGATTTTAGAGCTCTTTGAAACTTAAAGAATGGGCCTGGAATTGTAACTCNTTTGGTATCAGGGATTGAACTCAGGGGCTCTTGGCCACGGAGCCACATCCCCAGCCCTATTTTGTATTTTATTTAGAGACAGGGTCTCACTGAGTTGCTTAGTGCCTCACCATTGCTGAGACTGGCTTTGAACTCACGATCCTCCTTTCTCAGCCTCGCGAGCCACTGAGATTACAGGCGTGTGCGGCGCCTGACATCTATGCCTCATATTCTTAAAAACTACTTTATTGAGGTATGATAACATACAAAAACCAGTATGTACATATTTAATGTTTACAGCCTGGTGAGTTGAGAATCAAGTATTGCAATGTAAGGATTCATGCCTGTGACATACCAGTTTTCTTTCTGCCTGAGCAAAGGGCTTTGGAGGAATACCATCATCATTGTTATTTTTTGCTTATTTACATAGCCATGATAGATAGCTAGTTAATTTATTTCTGCAGCCTTGACCTCTCCTCTAAGCTACAAGCCTTTTTTATGGTAAAACTGGACACTTACACTTTGATGTCTATTTGATGTCTATTTCTCTCACAAACCTGCTCAGATCTTGGCTACCCTAATCCCACAAATGGTACCACTTTTGCCCCATTACTCATTCAGTTATTCAAGAGGAACCCAGGAATCTACCTGGCCTTCTTACTTTCTCCATTTACCTATGTCCAAAACATCACCAGGTTCTGCAAAATTCTCTCATCTGAACCCTCTCCACCCTCATCTTCGCTGTACTCTCCCCATCCACACACCATTTTTCACCTGTGTTACTGCTGTGTTCTTATAACCACATGCACAATTGCATTTCCTTTCCATTTCCTTTTGCATTTCTCCACAATGTAGACAGAGTGATATTTAAAAATATAAAACTGACCATGCCACTCCCATCAATGGCTTTTTCTTGATCTTAAGATAGACTTCAGAATTCTTATTTGATATTACCTGCAATACCTGGGTTGATCTGGCCCTGTTGATGCCCCAGAACCATCTCTAGTCACTCTTTGAACCTCTCTGCTCTGACAAGTATCTAGAACCCACTGAGCTTCTTCCCACCACAGGGCTTTTTCACATGCTGGTAGTAATTACAGTTTGAACGTTCCAGCATTCCTGGTTCTCATTCTCATGGCATTTCAGCCTTTTCTTCCAGTTACTTCATGTCTCAGCTAAATGTTACTTCTTTACAGAAATCTGACCTTGCAGGTTATTTTAACTTCCAGTTATACTCTCCCTGAACATCTCCCTATTCATTGGGTATACTATGAAAGCTCCAGAAGCCAAGATTCACATCTACCTAGCTCACTATCATAGAATAAATCTACCACACCATGCCTGGCACCTGTTATATGATCAGTAAGTACCCATTGAGTGAGTGAGTGAATAAGTGAATGAATCAATGAATGATCAGAAAATTTTAGGAGAAAGTGAGAAGTAGTGGTAATTAGGACCTGGGAAAGACTTCATTCTTTGGGATTTAGGGGTATCAGTCATCTCTGCTCTGCAAATGAGCCAAAACTATTCAAGGCATCATCTAAGTAGACTAGGAACATGAGTTTTCTAAAACATCTAAGTAGAGTCAGGAGCTTTGAAACAGGAAGGAAATGTTTGTTAGTAGTGTGATCTAATGTAATATTAATGATAGCTTCAATCCCACAGCCCTGTTGATGCTATGATAATTCAGATATAAAGTTACAGCATGAGGCAAAATTCACACATTCAGTTTTATCCTTGAAAATCAATCACTGACACTGTATTAAATATATGGTTCTGTGTACCTAGCATTAAAGTTGAGACCTTCTGAGCTAGATGTTTTATTACTTCTTATATTTCTATAAGATCTTTGGTTCTCTGTGGTTTATAGACTTAAAAAGAGTAAAAAACAAAAACAAAAACAAAACCATAACTTTAAAGAACTTAAATGGGTTTTGAGTGAGCAGAGTAAAGGGCAGGTGTATCCTACTCCAAAATTAACTGGAGAAACCACATAGGCCAAGGGGGAGAACCTGGGGAGTGACTTGGGGAGTGATTTAGGGTGTACAAGGATCACGGAACATGGCCAATGTTGGTGGTTGTGTGCTTTATAATATGTGTTTTAGAAAAGTGTACCACTACTATGCCAGACCCACAATTTCACAAAGTTATATTTAAAAAGCAAAACAAGACAGTCTGCAGGAAAATAGTACAGGTAGCCAGATAAGAACAGAACTGTGAAGTAATTTTCAAATGATGGATTTAGGGTGACATTTCTGTGAAGCATATGGTTGTTTTGCTCTATGATATCAATTCCATCCTTTCTGTTTTGTCCATTCCCCTATATGTTTAAAAAGTATTTTACATTTTATTTGTGCTGTTACACACATAAGGTTCATTTTTACATAAACCCTACATGGCAGACAATATTTATTCCCATTTTGCTGATGTCGAAACTTAGGTTCACAGAGGTTATTGAAGTGTAATTCAGCTATATTCTGTATGTAGAATAAAACCATGTAGAAAAATACTATAGTAACTATAAAAGTTACTATTTATTGAGAGGCTAGTATGTGCCAGGCCCTGTTGTAGGAACAAGAAAACGTGCTGCTCTCTTGGAGCTTATGTTTAGTGAGTGCTCTGTTGGGACTCAGTGAAGGACTTTGACCCTATGTCCAGCACCTTCCCTCCACTGTATTCGAACCATGGCTTCTGGAAAGGGGAGACGCCTCAAAAGCACATCAAAACTCATACACCCCAAAGAGCAATGCTCACTTCAAGTATGTTGTATATAATTATACAGGTCATATGATCTATATATGTAATTTATCAGGGAAATATATATAAAGTATATGCAAAGAGCAGGTGATTTTTAAAGAGGCAAAAGAAAAGATTGATTTTTCTTTTCTCACAAGAGGGCCAAAACTCTCAGCCCACCTTCCAAAGGGAGAACAAGAAAGGGTGAATATATCATTGACTAAAAGGGGACTGTTACAGAGGAAACTTAATGGCCAAATGCTGACAAGCAGGATGCTCAAGTACATGTAGGATCTTGGCTATGCCCCACTTGTAGGAGACAGCAAAGCTAAGTACTTTTAGAAGGCAGGGAAAGAAAGCAAAGATGCTCCCTGGAAATAAAAAGGACTCATTGCTAGACCATCTGCCAAGTGCAGTGGGGTGTGTAGGCTCTGGAGTCAGGTGCTCTGAGCGTGGATCCCTTGAGCAGTTTCACGACTTGCAAGGTCAAGGCTATGATCTTGACCATGGACTTGACCTCTCTGGATCTAATCTCCTCAACTGTAAAAGAAAGTTGGTAATAACTCTCACCTCACAGACCTGATATGTGGAGGATTCAATAATGCATTTAAAATGTTAGAAACTACTTTTAAATACTGGCTCTGCCCATTATTATCCCAATATTCTATACTTTAACATGTACAGTGTACAATGAGACTTATAGCATAGAAGAGAAGGGTCATCTGGCATGCACTGTAATCTCTCCATCAATGAATAAATGCTCAGTGATATTTGCTTTACTTCCCTTTCCAACAACTCCAGCAATAGGTTAAGTGTGTTGATGCAGACCATGAGATTCTAATTACTTGTGATTTCATTCTAATGAGAAGAATTAGAGTTTCATGCTAGCAAAATCTACATTTTTCTAGGCTCATTTTGTCATGTGTACCCTTACATACAGGTGCACACACAGGCAAAGGAAACACACACACACACATTATAAAGAAAAGATTGTCATAAAATTTAAGTGTTGAGGGAGTTCTCAAGGGTTATTGAGTCCAAGTTTGGCTAATCTTTAAAGTCAGTTCTGGGACTTTTAAAACGTAGAATTCTCTGGACCCCTATCTAGAGATTCATTCAGTAGGATGAAGGTGGGACTCAGGAATCAGGGCATTTGAAAGCTCCCCAGGAGTTCATGACCAGGCTGTGCTTCACCTCCTTGCCTGGTGAGTGGCTTGGCTTCTGCCCGTGTCACTTTTTCTGTCCCACCCTGGGAGAGCTGAGGGGCAGGAGACCAAGCAGGTCAATTCTGTTCATTTTAGAAGCCCCAGAGTGCAGCCTTCTTCTAAAAGGGAGGGTTGAGGAGTCTCAGCTGATAGGTTTGCTGGCTTTCTTGAGGTGTCTGCACAGAGCTCTGAGTCCTTGGGGTCCTGATGAGCCTGTGTGAGCTGATGGGTAAAAAAGTCCGGACTTTGAATCCTGGCTGTCACATGGAGTGCACAGTAGTAAGTCCTACAGTCTAAGTTGTATGAGAATTAAAGGAGACAATATCTGTTAAGGGAGGAGCACAGACTGGTTTATCATGCACACTCAACAAACCTCAACTTCAACAAAATGGAACCACTTTAAAAAGCCCAGGACAGCAGAGGAAAACCCCCTTTTCTGTGTGCCACAGTCTCTCCTGGGCCCCTCCAGGTCTTGGGGTGTATTCCAAAGCCTTTTCCAATGTTGGTTTCCTTTTAGGTCTTAAGTGATGAGTTGTTGGAGTGTCTAATTTTCACTGAGGCTCTCTTCTTGGTTGTTGTGCCCAATTTTTTTTTTAAAGGGCGGGAGAAATATTGGAGGAAATGTGATAATTTAAGAGTTGATAGATCTTGCCAGCTTCAGTGAGCCAATCCATTGGTCAATGTCTGTTTTTTGTTTTTTTTTTTAAAGAGAGTGAGAGAGAGAGAGGGAGAGAGAGAGAATTTTAATATTTATTTTTTAGTATTTGGCGGACACAACATCTTTGTTTGTATGTGGTGCTGAGGATCGAACCCGGGCCGCACACATGCCAGGCAAGCACGCTACCGCTTGAGCCACATCCCCAGCCCTTGTGCCCAATTTTTTGAATTGTAAAGGTTGTTTATCTCTGTGCTACAAAGCATATTTCATTCTGAGATTTGGGAGCACAGGTTAAATGGATGCCCCAAGTGGATTTTCAATTATTCAACCTTTTCTTATTTAATTAACTTATTGATGAAGCATCTTGTTCCTCTGAGCTGGGGCCATGTCTCTTTGAGCAGGTGATTTTGCATCTTAGAAGTTCTAGATCTCCAGAGACATGGTCAATGTTTCTGCAGCTCTCTCCGTGGCCAGTCCCACTGATGTGGGGTTTGGCCCACAGGTCAGCACTGCTTGTGCAAACAAAAAATGTTCACTTTCAACTTCAGGTTTACCTTGGGGAATATGGGCAGGGAAAACCGAATGGGGCTCTAATTGGTGGGGCAGCATAGCGTCAAGGTTGAGGACAGATATGTCTCTTAAGAAAGTTATGAATAATCTGAGTTCACAGAGTAATTTGGGTTGGTTGGACAGGAAATTGGCAGGAGATGATGCTAGGAAGGAGGGCAGTAGCTAGAAAGGCCTAGAACCCCGTGTTGAGCACTTTAGTTTTGTCTTGAACACTCACAGAACAATTTTTTTTAAGCAGGAGAATGACATGATCAGATTTGCATTTTATGATTGCATGTAGAACTTCTAAAACTTCAGTGTGTATGAGAATCACCTGGGGATCTTGAGAGTGGATCCTGATTCAGTAGGTCAGGGGGGCTCTGGAATTCTACATTTCTAGGCCACTCGCAGGCAGTGCCTATGCTGCTGGACCTGAGGTCCTTCTTTGATCACTGAGCAGAGTAAAGAAATACTTCAAGTTCAGTGTTTCTCAATCTTTAAGGGCATCAGGATCACCTGTAAGATGGTCAAACCTAGACTTCAGGCCTCACTTTTGCAGTTTCCGATTCAGCCACTGTTTCTGGGGCCTGGGCAAGTTCTCAGGTGATGCTGATACTGCTGGCCTGAGGACCACACTGAGAACCACTGGAGTGGAGGGTTGCTGGAAGGTGGGTAAGATGTAAGGGGGAGACCTGGTCAGGTGCTATAGCAGTAGCCCTGGTGTGACAGACTGAGGGCCTGACCTAAGGTGACACCACTGAGAACAAAAGAGAGGACAGATTTCAGCATAAGGTGACCTCAACAGGACTTTGTGACTGACCAGCTGCAAGGAGAAGGAGAAGAAAGTCTGGAGAGGGCTCCAGGGCTCTGGCCTGAGACAGACTGGGCATGGAGGCCTCATCTAGTGTCTTGGTTCTGCAAGAAGAGCCAGCTTGGGGAAGGCAATGATGATGGATACATTTGAGGCCTTCTGTGTGTGCCCAGGAGAGCTGATCTGCAGAAGGGACAGGGATTCTGCATATGATGTCAAACCAGCTAATGCAAGTTTGCTATATGGCTGCGGGCTATTTAATATTTCCACATGCTTCATTCTAACCATAATTTAAGGCTTTTTTTGTTTTGTTTGACCTCTTCTCTTCCTAGGGATGGGGTGAGGATTCTAATAAGGTATATAAATCATGTTACACCCATAAAAAAGAAAGAAACATCTTATTACAGAGCTTAAGCTTCTGTCTTTTCCCCCCAGCTACCCAAAATTATATAACAACATGCCCACTACATCTGAGAAGTAAAACATCAGCAAGAAACCCACCCTAGGAGTATATTTGATGAAGTTTTAAAAATGCTTGAGATATTTTACTAAAAATGCCACATGACTCACCTGGGCCTCTGTTCATGGTTTCATCAGATAACGTGGTTAGAAGGTCATCATCTTCATTCCCTGGGATGCTTTGAAGAATTTTCTTGACTTTATGGTCCCTCAGGTTTTGCTTAGTAATTCTTTCTTCCCTATGAAGACTCTTCTTCAACTCCATTTGGACCTGAAAATCAGCAATAAATGGTCAATGTTCTCTTCAAGCTATCCTTGCAGGAATAGATCAGCAGATTAGCCACTGTGCAAGTTGTAGATTGTCCACAGACATCTTGTGGTCCCTTAACCACAATAAAATTTTCTTTTTCTGTTAGAAGGTGTGGTGACATTTTTTTATTCTCAGGCTTGTTAGGAGAAAGGGGAATGTGCCCACAGTCTAAAAGTATCGCTCAATTAAGGCGAGGATGATTGTAGAAGCCTTTCTCTGTGGAATTGTAGTCAGTTACTACAGGCTCATTCCTCAGAGGCAGGAATTTAGAATATGACAGTTATGGGACATCACTGGTAAAAAGGTTTATTATCTGTTATGGTTTGAATGTGTCTCCTAATAAATGAATTTACTCCCCAAATTAATATATTGATGGTATTTGGAGGGCAACCTTATTAAGGCTGTGATCCCAGGATCCTAGGGGTGGGTTTGTTTCCAAGTTTAGTGCCTTAGCTCTCTTTCGTTCCTGTCTTCTCACTCTCACACTCTGTCACCGTGTGATGCCCTCAGCTATGTTATGACGCAGCAAGGCCCCTACGAGATGATAGCACTTTGATCTTAGACTTTCCAGTCTCCAGAATTGTGAAGCTAAGTTTCTTGTCTTTATTAATTCCTAGTCTGTGATATTCTGTTACAGCAGCAGAAAATGGACTAAGACAAGGTGTTTCTTATAGGAGAATTGTACAGCATGATTTAGAGAAAGAGGCCTAGGTGTCGGAATAAAGACCAACTCTTTCCCAGCCCCACTCCTTTTTTAAAAAATATTTATTTTTAGTTTTAGGTGGACACAATATCTTTATTATTATTATTTTTTTTACGTGGTGCTGAGAATCGAACCCAGTGCCTCACACATGCTAGGCGAGCGCACTACCACTTGAGCCACATCCCCAGCCCCCCACTCCTTTTACTAAACAAAGAAAAATGATCTACTCCATTTTCCTGCTGGAGCCAGAATGTCAGAGAAGTGACCTACTTTTAAAAAGGGAGACTTGAGGCATAGATATATTTTCAGGGGACTGAAAACAGAGAACAGAGTCAGTAGGGTTGTTAGCAGAAGGGATCTTCCTGTCTTCCCAGGTTCAGTAGTTGAATCTTTAGCTCCAATGACTTTTAAGATACTAAGTCAGGACTAGACATGTGCACTTACTGTATTCATGTGCCAGGGCAGTGATTATGTGGTATACATTTGGTAAATATGACATTCTTCTTATATTTACCTCTTGTCTTCTATGGTTCATTTCCAGCATTTGCATTTTATGCAAATATTGTCTTTTCCCAGAAGTATATGTTGGAGTTTGCATTTTCTTTTCCAGTTTTTGCTATGAAAGATGACACAGTCATTAGTATAGGGTAATTTGTTACTGACTGCAATCTACAACCTTAAATTCTTCTTGGAACAGAGTGAGATCTTAAGCCATTATAATCCATAGAGATTTCTTGTGATGATAAATGGGGACTACTGTGCATCCCTGACAAGTCCTTTGTATCACTATCAGTGAGTGAAGTGACACTTTGCAGTATATATAAGGTAGTTTTAAAGGTTCCTGTAGAGTTTTGCAGACCTCGAATGCAAAAGCTTTGACAATTTCATTTTGAAAATCTCACTTTGACAATACATAATTTTCCCTGCTTATTACTATCCCTCTAGAAATGTGTTCTGATTAAATGACACCTTCCTTTCTCTCCTTGCCTCTTCTACCACTGACTGATGGGCTGGTTGTAGAAGAGCCACTGACTGGTTAAATGGAATCTATTTCCCTATGGTGTATTCTCATCCAACAGGAAAGAGCAGCTGCTGGCTGGAGGCTTGCACACGTGAGAATGGCTAGCTCTGAAAGGTTCTCACTGCAAAGGATTTATCTGTTTGATCTGGCTTTGAACTCTTTAGTGCAGACAGGACATGAGAAAGACCGCTTGCCCTGTTCCCATGCAGCCTGTCCCCTGCTAACCACCCCCTCAGGTGACTCCCATAGCTCACCTTTGCTTTGTGCCTTGTCCAGGTTTGTTGCTGGCTCAGGAGTCTTTCGGAGGTAATTACTTGTGGCAGGTCAATGGGTTCAAGCTTCTAGAAGTCCAACATTAGAGTATTCAGCATTCCTCATGCCATGAGATGATGAAACACAAAAGCCAGTCATTAAACTATCTGAACACTTTGCAGCAGCACTTATTCCTGCATAGGGAAGGCGATCCCAATGGCATTACAGTCGTTATCTGTGCCAAAGGCTTTTTGACCTATCTGGGTTCTTTATTTCTATTGCACTGTTGCTGGTGACTTACCAATTGAAATATTGGTCAGAGAGTTAAGAGACTAAATTGTTTTCTGTCTGCACTGCATGTTCAAAGTATCAAATAGCAAGTTCTTAGAATATTAGAGGTCAAAGAGGTACCTGGAGGTTACTTTATTTTACTCATCTCTTGACCACCCATCTGACCTATTCGACTCCTTAGGGAAGGGTCCTGTTTTTAAGATCTCCAGAGAAGCTCACTCATACTCCTGCAGTGACAATCACAGGTAATTAGGAGAAACATTTAAAGTGAAAGTGCAATGTGTTAACAAACCTTAGTGATGTCTTTTTCTACAGAGTCTAGGCTTCATGGAGGACATCATATTTGAGTTTTGAGGGTTCACCAAGACTGGGTGGTAACTCATGTCCTTGGGTCTGCCTATAGCCTTTTAAAAATCTCAGATGTCCTTGTGTTCCACAAGCTGAATAGCAAGACACTGAGAAGGGACTGAGCAGACTTGGGAGATGAAGCTGGTCTCTTCACAATGTGATGTGCAATGAGGGGCCTGGAGAGTTAATTTTTCACCCAGTGAGCATTTGCTGAATGACTGCTGCATGTCAGGCATGGGGATGCAATAGCCAATGAAAGTGGACATGTCCTTCGTGGAGCTTATAATCTATGGGCAACAGGTTGACTTTTGCTTACGTAATTATTTGACTGATAATTAAAAATTGTGATCAGTGCTTTGAATAAAAAAGTATTTGACAACATATAACTGGAGGACCCAACCTTGAAAGTGAATGGGGCATGTTATGGGTTGAATTGTGCCCTCTCCCATTTACATGTTTAAATCCCAACCCTTCATACCTCAGAATCTGATCTTATTGGGAAATAGGGTCAATGCAGAGGCAATTAGTTGAGATAGAATATACTACCATAGGATGGGCCTCTAACCTAATATGTTTGTTTTCTTATAAAATGGAGAAATGTGGACCCAGACACATTTATAAATAGGACACCATGTGAAGATAATGGCAAAGACCAGGAATGTCTTGTTTCCACAAGCCAAGGAATGTCAAAGATCACTAGCAAATGATCAGAAGCTATGGAAGAGGCATGGAACAAATTCTCCCTTACAGCCTTCAGAAGGAACCAACCATATAGATATCTTGATTTCAGACTCCTTTCCCCCAGCACTGAGTTATACGTTTATGTTGTTGTAGTCACACAGCTCATTGTGCTTTGCTATAAAAACCTTAGAAGGCCAGCTGGGGGGAAAGGCTAACAAGGCAGTCCAAGATAGTTTCTTGAGGAGGTAATTTTCTAGCAGAATTTGGAAGATTGGGAGTTTTTAGGGAACTAAGGTGTTCTGGGCAGAGTTAACAGCCTGTGCTCTGGCCCCAAGGCAGGGTGAGAACATGATCTGTTAAGGAACTGAAAGAGCTCAGTTGACTGCAGCTCCAAGTGAGGGAAAGAGAAGCTCAAAATGGGGCTGGAGAGCTCAGGCAGGGCCAGCAGGCCATTCTAATGCTGGTCCATCTTAAGGGAAATGGGAAGCCACTGGCAGTATGAAGCACAGTAGTGACATGATTACCTTTGCTTTAAAAAAATATGATAATTCTGGGTGCAGTGTGGAAATGAGATTAGAGAAGAGTAACTATGAAGTGGGGAGAGAAGTGAGGAGGACAAAGAATGATGAACTGAGGTTTCAAAGAGGATGGACTGAAGATGACAGAGGAACATTGATGGCTCTATGAATATATAGACCTAACTAGAGAAGAAGAGCCAAGGCTCCCAATGACACCCAGAACAAAGGATGGATAGTGTTATTTACTGAGTTGGGGCCCCTAGAGGAAGACCTCTTTTGGGTGGGATTTAGAAGAAAGATAAAAATTTGGTTTGCAGAAGGTTGAGTTGGAGACATCTTTGAGAAATATGAGTTTAGGTTTTGAGTAGTAATTAGTTAGGCAAGGAGCTCAGAGGAGAGGTCTGTGTTGGCTGTACACTTGGAAATCATCCCTGGGGAGAGCATGACTGAAACCAAGGTCAAAGGCAAGGTGAAGACTGAGAAGAGCAGTGCCAAGGACAGCAGATTTGAGCTCCAAAACTGAGAAACTGGTGGATGGGGATGAGCTGGCCAAGGAGACTGAGAAGTGATGATTCAAGTAGTAGGAGGAAAACCCTGAGAACATCAAGCTGCAGGCCGCAGTGTGAGCACCACTCCCACATTAACCAACACCAAAGACAAATGATCATTTATTTAAAAATTGTTTCATTTTGGTGTGACTTGTTGCATTGTCAAAAAGTTGACCTTGGAAGCCAGCGTGGCTTTTAAGGTGACTGTGGAGAGCAGTGGTCTAAATCATGGCCCATCTGACTCTCATGGCTGTGTTTTCACTGGGAGCTGCTTGTTCAAAGGTACAGGTCAAGATGCCCCAGTTGCTATGGTAACGCTGGCCAAGGGTGTCTATGGGCAAAGGCATATGGCATCATCAGTTGAGGCCTTGAGTTCAATACCTTCTCCCAGGGAGAATGAATTCTGAGCAAAACAAGATGACCCTAATGTCTCTCCAGTCCTGTGTCCTTAAGATTGCCTGCTTCACTGAAACTTTCCCACAAATAACCTTTTGATGGTGAAATCTGAACAACAAACTTGCTGAGCTAGTTCTGGAGTCAACCAAGCCTCACCAGAGCTTAGTAACCCACCTGGCCCCAGCTTATTCTCCCTATGTGTGTCTGTTTGTCTTTTCTTTATCCCCCATCACCCACAGTCCAGTATCTTCTTAATTAATGGCTGCACCTGAGAGAGGTGAGAGAGTTGTGACAGGTGACTAGGGTAAAAAGAGACAACAGAACCATGAAAATAGATGCCGAGTATCCACTTTTCTGTGGACTTATTTCCTGGCTTCTGGTCCTAAACTTGACCTGTTTTTGGGACAGCAGCCTTTCTGCTGGAGCAGTTCAAATTTGACCTAGCAAGGAATAAAAAAAAAAAAAAAAAAGTCAAAGGATATGGAGACAGGGAAGGGACTTAAGGGCAAGGAGCTCCTCTTTATGTTTCAGGCATTTTGCATTTGTGGTAGGAACTACTTTTCTGTTCCATTTTCATATCCAATAAGGAAGTGGTCTTTTAAACATAATTTAGCAAAAATGTAATGAAAAATAATCAATAGTAGTAAAAGAAGTTCGTTTCCCTAGCTTTCAACTTTGTGGGACATGAAAATGTCAAGCAAATGAATCTTGCTAGCACCGGATGCAGCAAAGGATTGAGTCAGAATGCTGAAAGAAGGGAAGACAAGATAGGGAAAGGGAAACCAAGACAGAGGGGACCCTCAAGACACCTGTGGGAGGATGGATCAGCAACAACAGGAGGGAACTCTTGGAGGTCAGAAGAACATAAAATTTTTTGTGCCATACTCCACACTAGGACAAGGTTCAGGATTTGGGTCTCTCCAATGAAGCCTGTAGGATTTTGCAGCCACTGCACGCTACACCTAGGTAGAAATTTGTCACCTCACTCAATCCTTAGGTGCATCCTCTGCATAATTATGAGGATCCCCATTTCAGAGAGGTTAATGACTTGTCCAAGTTTGCATAGAAAAGAAAGTGGCACTGCCAGGATTCAAGCTCAGGTGTGTCCAGTTCCAAACACCAGGTTCTTTCCTACTTGTTCCCCAAATGATTTATCATCAGAATCTCCTGGAACTAAAAAAGAAATTCCTGGGCAACTCACTGGAGATTGAGATTCAGTAGATCTGAGTATGTCCTGCCTGTGAAGTGAGATGACTCAATTCATCATCTCCAAAGAGAACCCAATAGAAGGATATATATATCCTCTCCCAGGAACTCTGATGATTTCTTTCCAGACTGGGTCCATTTGCCTCCTCATTGCCTCAAGTAAGTAAAGAAACTACATCAAAATATGCTGTAAAGGATTTGTTTGCAAAGTCTTACTGAAAACTTGAGTCTGAAGAAGTCAGGCTATTTTATTCATTTTAAATCATCTATCCACAAATTCTTAGGGCCAGGTTTTTGCTTTTATAAGGATATGGGTAATAACAGATCCTTCTATTCTTGGTCTTTCAACTTAAATTCGCCTTCCTTCCTCCTTTCTCCTTCCTCCTTCCCTCCCTCCTTCTCTTTCTTTCTTTTTGTGCCAGGGACTGAACCCAGAGGGGTGTTAAGCTGAGCAACATCCCCAACCCTTTCATTATTTATTTTGAGAAGTGGTTTCACTAAGTTGCTTAGGGGCCACCCTAAGTTGCTGGGACTGGTCTTGAACTTGTGTTCCTCCTTTCTCAGCCTCCTGAGCCGCTGGGATTACAGAGGTGAGATACTGCGCCTGGCAAATTCTTAGTTCTGATAAGGGCTAAGTGGTAGGTAAGCTCAGGAATTCTTCCAGGCAATTACTTTTTTCCTGGCCTTTGGAAAAAACCCAAAGAACCACACGATTCCTGCGGAAAGCCACTAGATGGCGGCAACTGACATTGCAAATGGGATCCCACCTTGAAGCCATTTGCTCTTGGCCTCCTAAATGCTACAGAAAATATTGCTTGGAAAATTGGTTTCATCTAAATAGTCAAACAACATTGCCTTAGAATTCTGGGTCCTCGTATGCATGTTCCTTTTCCCTGCCTGTGAAGTGAGATGCTTCAATTCATCATCTTCAAAGAGAACCTAATGGAAGGAATTACTAGAAAATGGGTAAAATGACAATTCTTAAAAATCATTTTATAATATCAAGATATGTATTATTTGTCTAAAGGCTTCTGAATTATTGGCTTCTCAAACAAAACAAATGGCCAGCATAGTTGAAATGTCTGCTAGGAGATTCAAGAATCAAGATTAAATCAACCATAGGCCCCAAATCACTGAACCTGGTGATAAACACTAACCTTTTCCAACAAGAAGAGGAACATGGACTAGAGCAACTTAATGAAAATGTAAAATCTATCTGGCACCATAACTTAAGAATGTGTTTTTTAAGGTTCTGGGAAGCAGAGAAAGGTATCCAGGACACCTTTGAAGTGAGAAATCATAAGGCCAAAAAGGAATTTCTGATTAAGGCATTGCATTGAGCTCCTAGTTCAACAACGTTTGCTCCACACAGCTAACAATGAAAAAATAAAATGCAAAATAAAAAAAGATATGGCCTGGCTTTAATTAAGACAAATATCTCCTTAGATCAGACAAAAGAACAGGAATACAAACATTTAGGGGAAGCTTGATTTATAAGGCACTTAGTGGCCTTGATGGCTATTATTTCTATTGGTTAAAGAGGATCTAAAAATGGTCGATTTAAATGGGAAATCAGAATCAGACTCACAGATTGAAATTAGGGGCTGAATTATTTTCCATCAGCCTACCTTATAAAAGAATTACAGGGATGGGGGAGTAGCTTAGTGGTAGAGTATATGCTTAGCACGTGTGAGGTCCTGGGTAATATTCCCAGTACTGAGAAAAATAAATGAAATAGCAGAATCTAAAGGGAAGCTGAAAGATTTGTTTTATAAGTATTATCAAAGTCAAATATAAAGAATATAAGACTTTTTGTAATTTTAAACTTTTTTGTTGGTGTAGATGGACAGAATGGCTTTATTTTATTTGTTTATTTTTATGCAGTGCTAAAGATTGAACCCAGTGCCTCACACATTCTAGGCAAGCACTCTGCCACTGAGCTACAGCAAATTTAAAAGTTTAGGTAAATGGAAAATTTCTTGTAAACATATGGATTAGCAAGAAAAATAAGATACCCAAATCAACTAAGAACCATCAAAGAAATTCTTAGTAAAAAATTTCTTACTCCCCTTAAAAGCCCCAGTGGCTAAAAATTGTTTTAAAGGCCCATTTTACCAAACATTAGAGGAACAGATAACACCTGTGTTATAACAAATGAATCAGAGAGTAGAAAAGAGGGAAAGGTAATTGACTCCTTTCACAAGACTAATTTAATCTCGACAGCAAAACTGGAAAAAACATACAAATATGTCACTTATTAAAATACATACACACAGCTGTAGAAAACCCAATTCAGTGGTATATTTATATATGTATCTCATAAGTCAAGTAGGACTTAGGCCAGGAATGCAAGTCTAGTTCAACATCATAAAATTTATAATCTATTCGCTGGTTAAAAAGGAAACCCATATAATTATTTTAATATATAGGGAAAAATAAACAAATTTAACACAGCCCTGAGGAAAACTTTTAGCACTGACGAATAAAGGGGAAGATGATAATTAAAATAAATGGCATTGTGCCAGTTCTCTTTCATTTGTTTTTCTGGATCCACTTGCCACGCTTCTCTGCTCTGGTCTCTGTCTGTAAGGGCTGAGCAGTTTCCCTGCTTATGACTTCACATCCAGTACAGCCACTGGGGGACCTGGCAGGAGACTAGAGTGGGGAAGACAAGAAAGCAAGGTGCTTGTTCCTCTATATCCCTTCCTGCAAAGCTATACTGGGGTGACTCTGTCTCTCAAAGGAAGGTCCCTGTTACTCTCAAAGCAGCTCCCTCTTCCCCAATTTCTCTTTCCAGGCTCCAGAAATCTCTCCCTTTCTCAGTCTGTGGTTACCCTCAGAGGCCACTTGTGGCTATTGCAATATCTTTTGTGGTTTTCTTGACCAAATCTCTATACGTAGATAGTTATAAGGAAAAATATTCCTGGATTATTGTAATTTGATTGTGACATTTGTTTCCTTTTGGGAATCTGACTGGTACCAGTACCTATCAAAATCCCATTGTAAATATTCTACAGGTTGAGTGTCCTTTATCTGAAATACTTGGAATTAGAACTGCCTCAGATTTCAGATTTTTTCCCCCAGATTTTGGAATATTTTAATGTACGTAATGAGGCATCTTGGGGAAGGGATCTAAGTCTAAACACAAAATGTTTATTTTATGCTTCCTCTACACATAGCCTGAAGGTAATTTCATGTCATATTTTCAGTGCACCTGCATTTGGCTGCAACCCATCACATGAGGTCAGGTGTAGAATGTTCCTCTTGTGGCGTCATGTTGGTGCTCAGAAAGCTTTGGGTTTTGGAACATTTTGGACTTCAGATTTTCAGTTGAGGGATGTTCAACCTGTACTTAGTTTTAGAACTAGTCCCATTAATGTCATAGATAAGACAAGGATACCTATTATCACTGCCTGTATTCAACATTGCAAAGAAATTCTAGCTGATGCAGAAGTCAAGAAAACAAGTACAAAGAATAAGAATTGGGAAGAAAGAGGGAAAAAAATTACAGATGATATTGCCTCTACAGAAATCTAGAAGAATCTACAGACCATGAGAATTATCAAGGTATGTGAATAAAGTTGTGAAACACAAATTTCAATATACAAAAATTTATAGCTTTCTTGTTTACTAATAATAATCATTTAGAAGATTCAATGGAAAAAAAGACCTCATTCGCAATAGGTAGGGGAAAAGTCCTATAACATATCTGATGGTCAGTTATATGTGGCAACTCGGCTAGGCTATGGTCTCCAGTTGTGCACACACTAATCTAGGTGTTACTGTGAAATATTTTGAGGATGTGATTTAGGTCCATAATATGTTGAATTTAATGAAGATTATTTTGGATAATTTATATGGACTGAGTGAGATCTTAAGCCATCGTAATCCATAGAGATTTCTTGTGATGATAAATGGGGACTACTGTGCGTCCCTGACAAGTCCTTTGTATCACTATCAGTGAGTGAAGTGGCACTTTGCAGTATATATAAGGTAGTTTTAAAGGTTTCTGTAGAGTTTTGCAGACCTCTAATACAAAGGCTTTGACAATTTCATTTTGAAAATCTCACTTTGACAATATATAATTCCCCCTGCTTGTTACTATACCTCTAGAAATGTGTTCTGATTAAATGACACCTTCCTTTCTCTCCTTGCCTCTTCTACCACTGACTGATGGGCTGGTTATAGAAGAGCCACTGACTGGTTAAATGGAATCTATTTCCCTATGGTGTATTCTCATTGGCCAGGATAAGCCTTGGGGAGTTCTGCCATTTAGGGGAGACACACAGGGAGGGACCCATCTCTGCAGGTGTTGTCTGCAGTAAATGGCCTTGAGGATCTGACAGTACCTGGACAGCAAGTCATCATACCAAGTCAGCCAGCTGCATAGCAGCCCCTGGCTGGCTCTGGGATGACTTAGTGGAACCTATAAAAAATTAGCCCCACCTCACAGCTTTTGTTTCTGTGTGTGAGGAGTCCTATTCAGGAGAGCATTGTCAGAGTATGGAGGGAGAAGGTGCTACAGAAAACATCCCCAAGGATCCCCAGGATTCTGGTGAGTTAGGGACAGAAAAGTCAGGAACAACCTGTGGTTAAGATTTCTCCTGCAAACTGAGAATGAAGAGAATGGTTTAAACTGAGGAGAGAAAGAAAGGAAAAAGTCATATTAGATTTTTCACAGATCTGAAAACTTCTAGAGTCACTAGATTCCATGTAAAATTTCTGTTTCTCATTGACATGTTTTCCCCACAAAGGGCTCAGCGCTCATCCAACAGGAAAGAGCAGCTGCCGGCTGGAGGCCTGCACACTTGAGAATGGATAGCTCTGAAAAGTTCTCACTGCAGTCCTTACCGAGCCAATTGAGAAGTCTTAAGAATAAAACTAAAGCTACCTTGAAGAAGAAATTCTGCCAGTGGACAGCAGCTTCAGCTTCTGCCTGAGAGTTCCAGCCTGCCCTTCCTGCCCTGTAGTTATTGGATTTGCCTTGCCAGACTCCACAATCACATAATCCAATTCCTTGCTGTAAGTCTATTAATAGATAACTTCTTCTGCTGGTTCTGCTTCTCTGGTTGAACCCTAACTGTTACAAGCGCCTAGAAACAAACTTTAAAAATTGCACAAGACTCCCATGGAGAAATCATGAAACGCTATTGAAAGAGCTAAAAGGAAATCTGAGTAAATGAAGGTCTATGTCATGTTCGCGGTTCAGTAGACTCAATATTGTCTAAGGCCAAAAACAACGTTGAAACCATCCAAGGCAGAACCATCCTTCTTATTCCTCACCAGCAGATCTACACTCATCATTCTTTCGTCTCCAATTCAATCATTCAATAACCAAAACATCCTTACTGACCATGTGTTATGTGCCAGGCACCCTTCTAGATATTCAGATACATTAGTAACAGCAGAAAAATAAAATCCCTGGCTCTATGAAGGTTGTATTCTAGCATGAGAGAGATAAGGGAGCAGTGAAGAAAATACAAGATGAACATAATAGGTAAATAATGTGTTTGGTGTATTAGATGGAAACAGGCGTGCTGGGGAAAAGACAAGACAGTGAAGGACGGAGGGAATCACGAGGATTGGAGGAGGGTTGCTATTGTCAGTAAATTGGTCAGGAGGGTAGGCCTTCTGAAGATGGTGACATTTGAACAAATCCTTGGAGGTGAGGGAATTATCCAAGCAAATCACCGGGGGATGTAGTACATGTGGGGGCAACTTCCCAACTTAGGCTGGATTTTAGACGTTTGCAGGAGAAGCTAATCAGACCAGAGGGGGTGCTGCTGATCAACTCTTCTCCATGGGGCAGGCACATTTGATTCACTGTCCTGGCAGAGTCTCTCAGAGCTCAGTTCCAAGTTGAGGAACCTTAGTTCATGACCTGCTCTATACTTGAGGAGTAGATGTTCAGGAAATGGAGAGTGCCAAATACACAGCTCAAATTATTTAGGATGCAATTATATTTGGTTTAATAATTAAAAATACTTTTAGAATTTTTTTTGGGCAGAGATTAGGCTATTAATTAGCATGTCATGGGAACCCAGCATTTATTATTCTCTCAAAAACCCATTTGTGGTGGAAAATGTGCTGAGCCTCATTTGTGAAGATAATTATAGCTGATATCTTTGGGAGTGTCTGCCAAGTTCCTAGTGATTTCCCTCTTTCTGGGAGCTGATTCCAGAATCTAGAGGGTGACTCTTCCACCCACATTTCTACTGCATGAACATGTCCTCTGCTTATAACTCACTGGATCAGAGCTCGAATCATGAGCAAAGCTTAGCCAGTCATATCTTGCCTCCCAGGAATTTGGAATCAGAGCCAAGAGGATCAGGTCAATCTGTCCATTTGACTGGAACTATAAGATGCAATCCCAGGGTGCCCATATTTTATCAAGTGCACCTGAGGAGCAGAGAAGGATGATCTACAGAGGCATTAAGCACACAGACAAAAGAGCTTGGGGGAGAAACTTGGAGAATTCTGCCTTTCAGTTGCCGACAGGTGTCTCCCTGCTCTGAGGTTCAATAAAACATTCCTCTACCTTTATAATTAACCATATTGGTTGCTCTGGGTAGGCAGATTCTAATACAGGGATGCTCCAGGTCTGTAGTAGCAGGGAGTACACTTTGAGTGTTTTTCTCCCAGCCGACATGATGTTCATTCATTCACCAACTGACTTTTCTGTGGCACACAATGTTAGTGGCTGAAGACATATGATTAAATGAGACCTAGCCTTTGTACTCACATAATCTATCCATTCTTCCTTTCTTCCTTCCTTTCTCTTCCTTCTTTCTTTCTTTCTTTGGTGCCAGGGATTAAATCCAGGGGCGCTTAATGACTAAGTTCATGCCCAGTTTTTAAAATTTTTTTATTTTGAGACAGGATCTTACTAAATGGCCTTGCTAAGTTGCTGAAGCTGGCTGTAATGGTTTGGATGTGAGGTATCTCCCAAAGCTCAGGTGTGAGACAATGCAAGAGGGTTTACAGGAGAAATAATCGGGTTATGAGAGTTTTAAACCAATCAGTAAATCAATTCCCTGATGGAATTAACTGAGTGGTAATTGAAGGCAGATGGGGTGTGGCTGGAGAAGTTGGGTCATTGGGGGCGTGGCTTTGAGGCATATGTTTTATATACGGTAAGTGGAGACACCTCTCTGCTTTCTCACATCATGTGAGCCGCTTGCTTCCACCTCACTCTTCCACCATGATGTTCAGTCTCACTTGAATCCTGAGAAATAGAGTCGCTGTCTATGGACTGAGATCTCTGAAATCGTGAGCCCTCAAATAAACTTCTTCTCCTCTACAACTGTTCTGGTCAGGTCTTTCAATCACAGCAGCAAAAAAGCTGACTAAAACACTGGCTTTGAACTTGCAGTCCTTTTGCCTCAGCCAGCCTCCCAAGGTGCTAGGATGACAAGTATCTAACACTGAGCCCATATATTTTTCTTGACTTTAATTTTAAGGTGGTTGGTTAGTGTGTGGGATGTAGTATTAGATGCTGAAATATCAAAGTCCTCTTTTGAGCTTGATGGACTATTGGGAGAACCCAAACCTGACCTTGTCTTCCATAGGTTTGATAGATAATAAAAATACTTTGTGGACTATACAGTGCTACACAGATGTTTTTCACTGGCTATAATTTCTTCTGTTTGAGTTAGTCAGCTTCACAGAGAATATTAAACACACTCCATTGAAAGGAAACTTTGGTTTAGGAATAAAACAAGTCTTAAAGTTATTCTGTTTATCCATAGATATGCTCAAAAACTTTGAAATTAGATATTAATTCATTACATTTATACTTTATTTTTCTTGAGCTAAACAATATTTTTGAGGTTTTTAATATTTTGGAATATTTTCTAATAATTTTGGAAAAGATGCTCTTTTTGAATGAAAGCCTATAATCATTTCAAATGATAATTTTGAGCTTCTGGAGAAGACAAATAAAAACCAACTGAAACAGAAATAATTCTCAAAAATAAGCTTCTATACTCCTGGGGATAGCCCAGGCATCTGGGTGAATTATGTAGCAGGTGGGATTTGGCTATAATCCCGTTTCTCAAATGTCAATGGTAGATCCTGCTCATGAGAGAGCCCCAAACCCTCCTTTTAGCTGTTGCTCATTTTCAAGGACCCACTCTGATCTCTTTCCCTTTCTAGGATGATACTTTTTGGATTTTGTCGCTCTTAGAATTTGTATCCCTCTAAAGGGAATCTATTAAACATTTATTAAGGTGAATACATTTGATGCTTTTGCTTTGTTGAGATTTAATGTTCCTAATTTCAACAACTAGTTTATTTTCTGGGAAAATAAAGTTAAAGTTAGAAGTTGTAGAGATCATTTGGACTGATGATTAGGAGTAAGGACTTTGATATCTGGCTGGTATTCAGTCTCTGTGTGTCCCTGGGCAAGTTACTTAGCTCTCTGACCACATGTATAAAATAAGGGCAAGACTTCCTTTCTAATAGGAGGCTTAGCGGATTAAATGAATGCCATAGATTAAGTTGTCTAGAATAGTATCAGACTTGTAGAAGGGTGGTAATTGAATAGTAGTGGTATTCATTGTTTTTGTTATTTATTATAATTTCCCAGAGACACTCAATGAGTCAGTGCTAGATTCAGGCCCCGAAGTCCCCCTACCCATGTACTTATTAGTATACTTGCTCCTTTTGGAAATGAAATCATTACAAAGGAAATCCTAAGTAGATTGGTCCTTGCAATTGGCAAAATTATCTTTAAAAATATTCTTATTAATGTTAGTCAATATCCTTCTTTTATGAAGATAGTTAAAAAGAGATATTACTATTTAATCCAAGAAATTCTTTATGAAGCCTCTTAAATTCATCTTACTTCAAGTCTTCGAGGTGGATGCCTTTTAATAATACTTGTTTCTCCCCGTTCCAGTGGGATGTCAAAATACATGGCCCTGGGTGCTTGAAGAATTGGGGGAGAAATGAGAATAAGCCATTAAAACAATTTACCATTAAATTAGAAAGATGATCCTTAGTTTTTAGACTTGTTAACATAATTTTGTACCTTTTCAGTTATATACGTTTAACCCATAGATTGAATGTGGAGATGAAACACATGGAACAGGGTCCCTACTTGAATGTGAATGATAAAATTTTAGTCTAATTTCTGATTTCATCATTTCCTTCTCTGATAGATATTTAGAGGAAGATCTGCAAAATTAACAATGCATGGACTACAAATGCAACTGAAACACAGAATTTGGCCTATGTAATGGAAAGTCATAGAAACTCATTTACTTGTTTTAGTTCCATGAATCTCCTCCCCAAAATACAAGAAATCAGAAAAAAATATATTTAACAAATGAAAAAAATCTATCTTATCTATCTTTTGGAACTCGAAATAGGTAATAGGTGATTAGATGCAGAGAAAGGTGACTCAGAATTAGAATACGAGCTTCCAATAAGAGTATGCAATGCTTAGCCTTGTATGATCACAATTAAATAGTTTCTCTCAAACCAGGGAAATTCCAAGTTGCTACTGTAATACAACATATTGACATTCTTTCCTGAGAAAACAAACCAGGGCTACAGAGTTAAGCCTCTGCTAGGAAACAGGGAGGCTCAATAGGTCTATTGTGAATTTTATAATCCTGGGCTCTTGTACTGTTGCCAAGACCAAACAGCACGAGTGAAATCCTTGTCCTTTCCCTTGGCAATATGGATGCATCTGATTTCTAGATTGTTAAATAGACCATCCTATACTCTCACTTCACATTTGAAATGGAAAATTCCAGGAGTATTATGCATCTCCATCCTTAAGACTTTTAATGACCACTTTAATGACTTTGCTCTAACTTTTAGTAGTTTGAAAATGATGTATTTTCTTTCAATGATGATACCATATCGAGAGTACAGAAACAACAACAAAACATTGGATTTAAAAGTGTAAATATTTTTGGCAAAATTTTTTCAGAAGTCTGACTACTTCTTATTTTTATACTGTGATTTGAAAGATATAACCCCATTATTTAGTTAGATTTTTCCCAATATGGCATGTTGTTTTCACCCCCTGATTATAGGTGAAGAAAATTGATGAAGTGACTCGTTCAAGATGGTCTGGTTTGGTATTTGGTGGAACTGGGATTAGCCTGCAGCATGCTCACTAATGCCTTGTTATTTATATTCAATGAGATTTTGTCTTCTCAAAAATAAAAATTTCCAGTTGGAACTCTAAAGCACTAAAATCAGCTTTCACTATCCAGTTAACAAAAATCTTAAAACTCTGGATAAAGAGTTTGGATAAAAAAAAAAAAGACTCTTTCAGTGCAACTAAGGGGAAAATTCCCATTCAGATATTAAAGAAGTTGGAGAACAAATAAAATAGGCTGTATAGAACTACTTAACATTGTCAATTCTACAGAAGACACTCATGCAAATCATTGTGGGCAAGTTCTGCTAGGTTCCAAAAGAGAATGCAGGCATTCTGATCAAGACTTCCAGTAAGGGGAGCTTACTTGTGTGTCTGATCCAGGATGAGAAGAAAAGAGAAAATTCCATACATATATACTTGCATATATTTTACAAACACATTTCTCTTCCCAAGTTAGAATATCTGTTTCATTATCTCGATGATCATCACAACATATTTTACATGTCTTATAAAATATCACAGAATAATTTATAGCCACTTCAGGCTGAGAGCTTCCAATCAAATGGAAAAAATTATTTCCCCTGAAGATGACCATGAAGAGAAGGGGTGACTCATCCACTCATCTGTTCTACAATAAATCAATTTTGTTTGGGGTGTTTTCAAAAGTCACATTAGAGAAGATTCACTCCTAAAGTGCTGCTTTCAAAACCACAAAGCCTGATGCATTAAACTGTATTGGAGATGATGATTTAAATTTAGAATCTAACTGAAATACATGATTGTTATCATTCATTACATCAGTGCCTTTATAATTTTAATGATCTGGCAAAGCTCAGTACAAACATGGAAAGCACTATAAACTAAGCTGAAACAAAATGATTTTCCTTCTCATTTGGAATGTTAAAAATGCCTTTGTACACAGTTTACACTCCCATTCTAAGGTGCCAGAATACCTTTGATTGACAGACATTCAATTCCTACTTCAACTGACAAATGTTCAATCCCCACATATTTCCTTACATCTCAATAAATTAGAGACTTGCTGAGATCACAGAGATGGGTCAATCTATCGACAGCTCTATTAGGTCCCGATACATAAATCCCATGCTGAGTTTTGCATTTACCTGTAGAATATCTTCCATACCAGGTTTCTCGCAGAGGTGGCAGCTGGCCATTCAGAATTTCATTCCGGTCCTGTAGTCTTGTCAACGAATATGAGCTCTTTTCTTCTAGGTTCTGATTAAATGCAAAATCCATAGGGCCAGCTGAAGGAGTGTCTGCTCCTTTGTTTTCCAGAGGGGCTACTTTGGTGACCCGAGAGTGAGCCTTAGAGTGACTCCGGCCCATTTCCCATGAAAGAGATTCAAAGGAAAACCATGCTGGAGGTAGTTTGGGGGTCTTTAACGTAGTTTGTTTTAATTAAGATATTTCAGAATCCCAGCAGTTTGGGAGACCCTAAGCCACTTGGTGAGTCTCTGTCTCTAAGTAAAATACAAAAAAAGGGCTGGGGATATGGCTCAGTGGTTAAGTGCCCCTGAGTTCAATCCCTAGTACCAAAAAAAAAAAAAAAGATATTTTGGAAGCTGACCCCAGCTTTAGAAAGTAGTGGTTTCCCTCACAACATCTCTCTTGCTCTGTTTCACCACATACTAACCCCCTGGCTACTTCCCAGAAGGTTGGTTTCCATGGAGACTTCCCTTTACCTCCTGCATTGCCATTCCAGAGTCAAAGAATCCAGTTAAACATTGACTTGGTTATGCTACTCTCTGAAAAACACAGCTGTAGGAATAGAAACCACTATTGATCATTAAACAAATGTCTAACACCAGGAAGGACATTAACAGAGACGGAGAGCAGAGATTTAGAGAAGTCTTAAACTTGACCCTTTCATTGCAGGTACCCTTGTAAGGACTAGTCATCAAGAATAGCTAAGTCATCTTTGGAAATAAGGGAATGCATGCTAATTATGGAGAGTTTTGCTAATCTTTAATTTGAATCAGAGTATATGTTTTTCAAATAGGAAAAGAAGCAGTGGAGTGGCCAAAGTTTCGTTTGATTTTTCTATCAATGATTTCAGTTTCCTTTGAAGGACTACATTGAGGGAAGGCAGGAAGACAATAGGATCCTCCCACCCCAGACAAGGGGAAAAATATCTTGAATAAATTATCCAAATAAAATCTGTTTTCAAAGCCAGCCTATTTACTACATTTTTAAAAAACAGAAGAAAAGACTGGATGGTGAGTAGTGATTTATGCATGGTGGGGCTATGGGTGATTTTTATTTTATGTGTTATACTTAAAAACAAGACTCACTGTCAGATTTTAATTGCTCATGATCATAGATTACATATGTTTCCATCATGTCTTCATAGAGAAATTTTAAAATATATATTTTTTATTTTTGCAAAAATCCATTTGCTAAGGGGATAACATGGTTTTTGGAAAGTCTTGAGAGTCAACAGAAGGATTCTGCTCTCATTTTTTGTTTTACTATTATTAAACTTGGGGAAATTATATTTGTGGGGAATATAAGTCTTTACTGAGGAACCAGCTTAGTTGATGAGGAAATAATTAAAGAAATGAAAATGTGTTTCTGGCCATTTTTTATTCTCTTTTTATTCCTGGCCACTTCCAAGCTTTGTGACTTCCATAGATTACTCAGTGTCCTCCTGCTCTGTAAAATAGGGTTAATAATAATATTCATGAAAATTGAAGAGCTTGATTCCATTTATAGCTCTTAGAACACTACCTGGCAAGTAGTCAGTTTCCCCAAGGCATGGACCAGTGTCTTCTTCCTCCTAAGGAAGATTTGCTGTATGTCCACATGTGCATGGGATAGTCCTGATTGCCCATTGACAGAAATTCATTGAAATAGATATGTTCTATGTGTAAAAAGAATTTTACACCTAAGTATAGAAAATCCAGTGAGGATAAAGGAGGGTTAATTAATTGAGTCTACTTACCTGAATAAACAATAGTGCTGAAGAACTATCATTTTAAAAAAATTTCATCTGTTGAAAGGATTTTATAAGCATCATGGTAAAAATTTTTAATTCCATTAAGAGAAAAATGAGAATTTAATCTCACTTATAGACTTAGACATAGATGTAGTTCGTTAACCACTAGAGTTGGCACACATTAACATTAAAAAGCTCTTATCTACCCAAACCTGACCATTCCCAAGACTACCCATAATCCTTTATAATAATCACCCCCCTGCAGTTCAAGAATGACTATAAATACACATTATTAAATGCAAAAATAATAAATAGGGTGTTATTTGTATTAGAATTCACAAATATGGAATGAGAATACAAGTTTATAAATGTCTCAAGATGAAGCTCAGAAAGGATTAGCCACATTTTTTTCTGAAGCTGAAGATAGTACCCAGAGTAAAATTTATTAAGACAAAAGCACAGATAAAAGAGAAGGTGGTGAGACCCCAGAGGGAAGGGGGAGAGCAGGGGCTAACAGCCCCTGTGTGCTATTTCCACATGTGAGGACAGTAAACCCCCAGCCTGGCGCAGCTCCACAGGCAGCATGACCTGGCACTTCCCATAGAATTGCCTTGCACAAGCTCAGAGTGCTGGGACTTGTCTCACCTGGTATAAGGAGTTGCCCTCTGTCAAGACAGGGTGAGCCTAGCTTTGAGGCAAAAAGCTACAAGTCAGATTTCTCAGTCAGAAATCTCAGCTTTTGTTTTTGATTCACTCCAAACTAGCCTTGGGGCAAAACTGTTAAGTCATCTTGTTTAGTGGATTTAGATTCTATAGAAAGTTAATACACATTCATAATGAGATATGTGGATTTTCCTGCTTTCTAATAAAAGAAAATTTTACATTTGAAAGGACAAGAGACAAGATCCAGGGCTTTAAGGTATGAGTTTGGTATCACAGAGAGATTTAGGTGCTCTCGAAATTTCCTTAAAGCTTTCTATAGCCTAATTATCTAGTCAAAGCCAGCAAGAGAGGAGTTTTTCTTGCTGGGTATAAACATTTGCCTACCTTTGTCCATAGGACTGTGATTTAGCTGCTTTGCCTTGGTTTTGATGGACTTTCAGAGTCATCCACACTCTTCTAGCCCCACACCTTGTAAGGTGGTTGCCTATGGTAAAGAATGTGCCTTTTGGTAGAGAAAGACCAATTTATTTGATAGCTCACCAGCTACCGTGAGAATCAAACAGGGAACCAGTACCACAGTAGCACTCTGTTGTAAGTAGCTATATATAGATAACCATAGAACCATTTGAGAGTTAATAGTAATAAATCTTAAAGTTTAAACAAACTAATACTGGGCGGATCAGTTTCTTTTTGAAATAGGCTCTAGGTAACCACATTGGATGTTTTATACAGCTGCCACTTATATCTGTGGGGGATTGGTTCTAGTACCAAAATCTATGGATGCTCAAATCCTGATATAAAATGGCATAGTATTTGTATATAATCTACATGTGTGCTGTTTTATACCTCAAATCATGTCAAAATTACTTATAATGGACAATATGATATAAATATGATATAAATGTTATGTAAAGAGTAGTTATACCATATTGTTTAGGGAATAATAACAAGAAACAAGTTTATACATATTCAGACAATTAAAAAAATATTTTCGATCCATGGTTGGTTGGATCTGTGGGTGCACAACCTGAGGATACTGAGGGCCAACTGCCGGGTTGCTAGAGACTTAAACACTCAGGGGTCACTCCAGGGGAACTGGGCTAATTGGGCTGTGCGAAATAATCACACAAGAGACAGAAATACCTTTTTCTTTGTGGGCTGTGACGACTCCTCTGACCTTAAGGGTCTGCAGAGAGAGAGAGAGAGAGAGAGAGAGAGAGAGAGAGAACACGCACTGACCCCTTTTATTGAGGAGAAGCTATTCAAATGAGACAAAAGGTCAGGTTTCAGGGGGCTGAGTCTAGTTTCATGATGTCTGCTGTCAGCAGGTTGACCGACATCTGGGTAGGCCACACCCAAGGGCACAGTAAGAGAAGGGGACACACAAAAAGCACTTCCATGGAACATTCTATCCCAAACAGGGCAAGGTAATATTACAAAGGAATAGGTAAGCGTAGCTCCTCCCTTGGGGCTGTAGGAAGACACACCCAGGCATGAAGACACAGACACGCGAACCCTAGGGGAATGGACTCAGTCACGTGCTAGTGGGTCTCCCACAGCCAACTATAATAAGCAGATGACAAACACTAAGGTGACACTCCTTAGGATAGGATGGTAGCTTCCAGGAGCCAGGTTGGTTAAATTGCCTTATACTCCCCTAGTATATAATTTTCTTGGAAAAGTCTCAGGTGGAGTTTCAATGTGCACATAAATATTCCTTAGGGTTAGATTTAATTTCACACATAGGTTAATGATTATGCTTTCCATCGGTGGGTTTTAAATCTTAAATGTTTACAGGATTCCTAAATTATGCTTCTAATAAAGTTAAAGCCTCATCTGCAATTGATCTGTAATGGATAAGCAATCACTGGAGGCTTTTCATCAATGTGAATTATGTGTTTGGATGCAAACTAAGCACAGTGAACCTTCATTTTCCTTCCAGGGATTATTCTTCTCTGTATTTATCTATACATTGGGTGTGAAGGTGACAGTGCAGCAGACCTATCTAGTTTAGAAGCACTGAAGCAAAGCAGGTGGAAAAAAAAACATTCTGAAGCTTCTTGTATAAACTGCCAAATAAGATCAATTGAGCCTGGTGTGGTGGCACACACCTGTGATCCCAGCAACTTGAGAGACTGAGGCAGGAGTTTGAGGGCAGGTTCAGCAATTTAATGAAGCCCTCAGCAACTTAAAATGCCCTGTCTCAAAAAAAAAAAAAAAAATGGGTGGGAGGCTGGGGTTGCAGTTCAGTGGTAGAGTGCCCCTGGGATCAATCCTCAGTACCAAATAGTAACAATAATAATGAGAATAATAAAGTTCTGTTGAATGAAATCTGTATCTTTTCCCTTTAAATATACTCTGCAAGTACATCATTGAATTAAATGCTAAAATCAGGCTGTCACATGCCTATGCTACTCTGAATACAGTCAGTGGATAAATTTGTTAAAATGCATTGCTAATGGATTAATTTAGATGAAAGAATTTTTTTGTATATTTTCTCTCCCATTGGGAATATCAATCTAGTTATAATACTTTTTAAGACGTCTTTAGAAAATTGCCTTCCTTTATCTCCTTCTCCTCCTTCTCCTCTTCCTCCTCCTCCTCCTTCTCCTCCTCTATCTCATTTACACTGAAATTTAACCTTTAGTAGATGGTCTCTATCTGGTCTAATGGTCACTCAGCATATAATTAATATGTATTTTTCTCCTAAAGGAAAAATTCTCCTCTTACTAATGCCTGCCAGATTTTTTGCCTCTCTCTCTCTCTCTCTCTCTCTCTCTCTCTCTCTCTCTCTCTCTCTCTTTTTTTGGTAAATTTAAATTGTGGACCCAGAAATGGAGATATGAGCTTCTAGCTGCTAAGGGAACATAAGACCAGGGCAGAGAGGAGTATGGTGAATCAGATGTTCTAGAGTTCAGGGTAGTTCAGAGCAAAGATTCAGCTGTTGTCACAGAACTAATGTCAGCCTGGACAGTGCCAGTTCATGAGTTCCAGAGATATCAACCATCAGCTGTGAGTTTTAAAACATTTCAGCTGATCCAAGATAGGAAGTAACCCTGCCCTGGGAAAGTCTTTGTTTGGGGTTTTGAAAAATCACATCAGTATGAAATTTAGAGGACACCAAAGAAGAGACCAGCTCATTTCCTTGTTTTTTCCTTGTATTTCTCATCAAATACAATGCCAAGAAATACCAAGATAACATTATTACTACTTGGGGCTGGGGATGTGGCTCAAGTGGTAGTGCGCTCGCCTGGCATGCGTGCGGCCCGGGTTCGATCCTCAGCACCACATACAAACAAATATGTTGAGTCCGCCAAAAACTAAAAAATAAATATTAAAAAATTCTCTATCTCTCTCTCTTAAAACAAAACAAAACAAAACAAAAACATTATTACTACTCTGGCCCTCTGCCTAGCAATGGGATTCTTTGTTCAGGTGGCCTAGGGTCCCAGACTTGGTTCAGTGTTGAGAGCCACAGCCGAAGGGGCCCCAGCAAACTTTCAGACTGCCAGCTGATGATTGGCTCACAGCAGCCCCAGCAACATCTAGCTGATTGGCTCCTCTGCAGTCATGCTCATTGGGCTGTTTCCCCGCCCTTTCAGACTAGGGAGCTGCTCATTGGGGAACTTTTTTGGCTCCGCCCATGCGACCCAGCCAATAGGCCTCAAGAGCAGGAGGAGTGGGGGGAGGTTGAGAGGCTTGTGGGAAGATGGTGGTGGCAGTTGGGCTCTGAGGGTTTTTCCTGAGGAGCTGTTTTGTTTGGCTTGTGTGGTTCTAAAAATAAAGTTCGTTTCTTTTGACAAGTGGCTCCTGATTTGTGCCCAGCCAGACTGCGGCAGTTCAGGTTACTTGGCAAAGCAGTGAGGACAGAGGGTTCCTTTGACCTGTGATTGAGCTTCTATTGGTGTACTTGGGTGACCACTCAGACCCTAGTTATTACTTTCCTTGGGGCAGAAGTTATATTGATGACATCCAATCTTAACTCTATGATCTCTTTTGGAGTTCTGGAGGGCAAGTTTTGGCATGTGTTTGCTTTCTGGGTTATTTACTTATTTGGTATTGGGAATTGAATCCACGTTACCACTGAGCTACATCCCCAGACTTTTTTTTTTTTTTTTAATTTTGAGACAGGGTATCACTAAGTTGCTGAGGCTTTGAACTTGGATCCTCCCAAATTGCTGGGATAATAGATGTGAGCCACTATGCCTCACAATCCATGTCATAGAATTTTTTTTTTTTTTTTTTTGGTGGTGGTGCTGGGAATCAAACCCAGGGCCTCACACATGCTAGGCAAGTGCTCTACCACTAAGCTATCCCCCAGTTCTTTGTTTTTGTGTTTTAATAGCAGAAGAAAGCAAATCTGCATGATTGCTAAAGGACAGAAGCAAGAGGTTTGCTGATCTTAAGCTTGCTTCCTTTTTACCAATTTGCAGCCTGGTAAAGGACATAGATCTTGGAGTAGCTAGCTTCAGGAATATAGGACAATAGAACAGTGTGTTCAGTCTGTTTATTCTGACTACGTCTCGCGAGAAGGGAGCAGAACGTTACACAAGAGTGTCAGGGACTCGGCTCCACTTCTACCATAATGCCAGCTTGGACTCTCACTCTTTCTGAAGTAGTTCCAAGAGCGGTGCTCAAGGCCTTGCTGCCATTTGTCCTGCTGCCTGTTCTTATTGCTTCTTGACTTGTTCTGGGCCTCCTCAGCATGTCCATAGGCACAGGTGTTCATGGGCAAGGTAGAGAGTTTAGGATTCTCTTGATAGAAGCAGTGCAGTCTTTGGGGGTCTTTTCCAGGGCTTTCTCAGTGATCCTGCAGAAGTTAGGTTGCTGAGGCTTTGAACTTTGATCTTTGAACTTTGATCCCCGGGCTCAGAACTCACAGGCAGTCAGTCAGGTGTTGTCCAGAGCTTCACCTCTTCTAGATGTTTTCTATTACAGAAGTGATGCCCTCTGCAGGATTGGATGCTTAAACTTAAGGCATTTCCAAGCAGCCAACATGTCTCTGGGTAACCAAGGCCTCTAGGGTGCCAGCTTCATAGCCATCACTCCTGGTGGGAAGCAAGGTGAGGAGGCTGTTGTGGAGGGGAGGCTGGAGGGAGCCCACTGTGCCCGGTGCTGCTCTGGGAGTAACTGTGGAGAATGAGGCATGGCGCTTGCTTCTCTGATTGGATTCAAACTCTAACACTGATGGTGGAAAGGCAAGAGCAAGATAGCTCAGATCTCTAGAAGAACACTGTGAACTATAGTTTAGTCAGTACCTCATCAGTTGTCACTGCCCTCAGTGTACAATCCAAACTCATGTATGTGCCATCTTAGTTTTGGTTCCCTCAGACAGCTTTCCATGCAGGTAGTTTATTTGGGTGATCATCCTGGAAACAGAGGCAACAGATGTAGGGGATAACTCAGGGGAAGGCAAATAAAGCTAGCCTAGAGGGTATCCAGTTTGTTGGTGGATATGAGAAAAACTTACTCTTGCTGCCAAATTCTCAGACACAGTGTGGAATACACTATTTCCACTGTTTCTGTGTCAGAGATATCTCACCAGAGGGGTAAGGGTGTTGGACACCTATTCTCCAATGGCTGTCACTGGTGGAGAACTCCTGAGGGGAGGAAGCAGAGGGGTGTTTATTCCCTACCACTTCTGGAGATCAGGGAAGGCTCCAACAGGTAGAGAAAGCCCTGAGGTAGAGAGATGTATGTGCCAGCAACTGCCTTGAAATAGGAAAGTTCCAGGGGATGGGGCAGGGCCCAACAGTGACTGCTAAACATGTTCTTACATATTTCCTCACAAGCAGACCTTGGTTGGTGCTCTAGCCTCACCCTAAGAAGTGTGTGGATGTGATGGGGAGAGTGCCTGGGGAGATCACAGTCCCCAGTGCATGACTATAGGCATCCAATGTGGAGAAGCCCATCATGGTAAGCAGGAAAGTAGGTAAGTATGTAAGCAGGTAGGCCACCATGGCCCCAGACCCAGGGTGCTCCACAGGCAGGCAAAGGCCAACCCACTAATCTCCAAGAGCTGATGGTTTTGAGTACTTAGTTTGCAAACACTCTATGCTAAAGGCTTTCCAGAATTTTCCCAGTTCATCTGAACAATAGTTCTATGAAGTAGATCAGTTGCTTAATATCTCTGAAATTTACTCCCTTAGGTTCAGAGAGGTTGTGCAACTGGTCTAAGGCTACATGGTCAAAACAAGATGTGAACCCTGTTTGTCTCACCCCACAGCTTGTTTTGTCTTGGGTTTGGTTTTGGATTTTTATAGCTCTAAAATGTCAATTTTTTAAATTTTGAGCAATCCTCCCACCTTTTTTTCATGCTACTAACTTGTTGAAGAGACTGGAATTATTCTCCTGTGGAATGTCCCATAGTTTGGATCTGCCTGGTTGGCTCCTCCTGGCGGGACCTGTTTCTCCAGTCTCTGGATATGCTGTAAACTGGGAGTTAGGCCAAAGGCTTAACAGGAGGGCATATGGATCCCTCCAATGAAAGGCTGCACACTCTCCTCATAACCAGTGGGGTGATACTTTAAAGTTTGTGCTTTTTTGTGTGTGTGTGGTACTGAGGATTAAACTCAGGGCCTCTCACATGCTGCGTGAGTGCTCTACATTCCCTAAGCCTGTGATCTCACATTCAACTATAATGGGATGGAACTATTTCTTTTCTTTTTCTGAGAGAGAGAGAGAGAGAGAGAGAGAGAGAGAGAGAGAGAGAGAGAGAGAGAGAGAGAATTTTAATATTTATTTTTTAGTTTTCTGGGGGCACAACATCTTTGTATGTGGTGCTGAGGATCGAACCCGGGCGGCACGCATGCCAGGCGAGCATGCTACCGCTTGAGCCACATCCCCAGTCGATGATAGAACTATTTCAACGCCAGATTAAAGGGTGGCTATGCTAAATCCTGTCAGGGTACTGAGCCTGAACTAAGAGGGTTCAGACATTAGACAGCTTTGACCACCTTTTACAAAGATATGAAGAAGAGGCAGGCTCCCTTCCTGCTTCCCCAGACCAGGATGGTGGAGGTTTTCCAACCTCAGGTTCATGTGAAGCTAATAACTAGGCTCGAAAACCGCAGACGCTGGGCAGCCAGGTCAAGACACGAGATGCCGGCACAGAGTTCCTTACTGGAGGACACCGCCTTCCTTCCAAGCTGTGGGGCAGCCCCTCCTTTCCTGCACATACCGGATTTATTTCAGATGATGCTGGGTCCCTCTTCATTTCCATGCCAGTTGCTGCAGGTCCCAAACAACCAAAGAAACTTCCAGCTTCCAATTCCATTAATGTCAAATGAGACTCTGGTTCAGGTGCAAAATAGATCCCAAAGCACCAAGGGACTTGATGACATCCCCCCACACTCTTTCTCCTTAACCCTTTGCCTGGCCTGCTACTCTGCCACACTCAGGTGTGTCCTGGGGTTTGGCACTATGCAGGGACAGCCTGGAGCTGAGCTGGTACAGCTGTTCCCCTGAGGCCCTGAGGCTGGTCCTCTGGTGGTGCCTGTCATTTCCCCTGCATCATCACTACATTTCCTTGACATCTGGGTCCAGAGAAAAGTTCATGGACTCCTCCATGCCACAAAGCAAGAGGCCAATAATAATAATAATAGCAATAATAATAATAATAATAATAATAATAATAAAAACAATAATAACAAAGAATTCTTTTTTTTTATTTTTTAGGTGTAGATGGACACAATACATTGCCTTTATTTTTATGTGGTGCTGAGGATCGAACCCGGGTCCCGCCCGTGCTAGGGGGGCACTCTACCGCTGAGCCACAATCCCAGCCCAAACAAAGAATTCTTTTTTTTTTTTTTTCTCTTTCAACGCTTGTTTATATACCCAGCCAAGCATTATTTGGACATTCATATTCTCCCAATTAAACCCAAACTCTTATTTTTATGTTTTTGATTTACTTGTCCACCATTTCTGACAGTATTCTCTTTTTTTTTTAATTTTTTTATTGTGGGTTGTTCAAAACATTACAAATTTCTTGACATATCATATTCCACACTTTGATTCAAGTGGGTTATGAACTCCCACCTTCACCCCATACACAGATTGCAGAATCACATCAGTTACACATCCATTGATTTACATATTGCCATACTAGTGTCTGTTGTGCTCC
>NW_026000229.1:52020646-52065560 GCF_001458135.2 Marmota marmota marmota
TTTATTTTTCCATATGAATTTCATGATTGCTTTCTCTATTTCTACAAGAAATGCCATTGGGATTTTGATTGGCATTGCATTAAACCTGTAGAGAACTTTTGGTAATATCGCCATTTTGATGATGTTAGTTCTGCCTATCCATGAACAGGGTATATTTTTCCATCTTTTAAGATCTTAACAAAGAATTCTTAACATCTCTTTCCTCCACCCCTAAATGTTCCTGGGGAAATGGAAATATCTGTGACAGAGAAAAGTCGTTGTCTAGATTTTTGATCTAATTTGTGACATTGGTTTGTTCCAGAAAACAGGTTAAGTTCTGCATAAGAGAGGCGAGTTTTCAAGAAAAATTTTAAGGCTAACTGTGAAGAGTGGAAATGTGGCATAGATAACACTGTGGCCAGAGTAGCAGAAAGATCCAGGAAAACTGCTTTGTGTTTGAGGGGAGATGACCCTAGGAAAGATGGCCATGGAGGTCCAGAGCCCAGGGAGTAGACAGTACATGGGACAATCTAGAGGCAGGGTGGCATATCCACAGCATTGAAGAGAAGAATAATCATAATTTTGGGAGACCACATAAATATTATTCTTTTCAAATATTTTGTAAAACTTCCAATCTCACAGAAGTCCAAATCCTTCAAAGTGTATCCCTATTCAAAAACCTAACTGTTACCTTTATGAATATTCATGATTGAAGTGATTTTCATCTGCTCTGGATTATTTTTAATAATAGCAATATCCAATAACACATAACGAATTCCAACTGTGCACTAGGCACACCACAGAACTTTTTAAATACTCAATTTTGTTTAGCTCCTACAGCAATGCTATGAGGACAGGCCTACATTACCCTCCTTTTCATAGTGAGGAAATGGATCTGAGAGAGTCACACAGGGTGCATGCAGTGGGAATTGAATCCAGGTTTGCTTTTGACTGATCTGAGAACCTAGTTCCATGTCTTATCATGTGCAGTAAATAAAGTCCTGAAAGGTAGCGATTATACATACTCTCACCCTCTCCACCTCCACACAATTAGTGCAGAACCTTCCTTATCGTAGCCCTTGTAAGTGTTAATTGGAAGAATGGATATCTTACTCTTACTTCTCTTCTTTTTTGCCCCAGGCTCTGGGGAAACAACTCTGGGCTTCTAATTAGTGCCAGATCTTCAGAATAACATAGAGAAAAGAATCCTTAAATTCTCATTAAGCTCTTAATGAGTTTTATTGCAGGCACAAATGAAGAGAAGAGTAGTGGCCATTTTAGATCCTGCAGCTGTCGATCTGTAATTGTCTTTATAATTGTCTTTATCATCACATGCATTATGAAGTCTCAACTGAAGCCTTTTGAGTCCTAACCTTTGAAGAAAATCTCCCTGGAAGCAGAAGTTGTTTTCTTAGAAGCCAAAATATGCTCTGGAGAAATGTACCATGAAGAAGATAGCATGGCCCTTCCCGGAAAGAGGGACAACTTCCCTTCCCACAGTTGGCCTGTGCTTTACTGACCTCCTGGCTGCTCCTTAACATAATCAGTGAATTAATCCCTGGTGGGATAGACTGGTAACTGGAGGCCCGTCATGTGTGGTTGGAGGAGGTGGCCATGGGAGTGTGGCTTTGGGGTATATATTTTGTATCTGGTGAGTAGACTCTCTCTCTGCTGCCTCATCATCATGTGAGTTGCATACCTTTGCCATACTCTTCCGCCATGATGTCCTGCCTCACCTTGAGCCCCAAGGAATGGAACCAGCCACTTATGGACTGAGTCCTCTGAAACCATGAGCACCTAACTAAGCCCTTCCTCCTTTACAATTGTGCTGATTGGGTCTTTTAGTCACAGCAGCGAAAAAGCTGATTAAAACACACTTGTGGGAGATCAACCTTGCACGTGACTGAGTCACACTCCCCAGCTGGGTGCTGAGGCGCTCAGTCACAGAAACGTGGCAGAGCTTTCCCCACCCTTCTTGGGTTCGAGAGTTGGTGTCTCGTGCATGGATGTGTCTTCCTACAGCCCCAGGGTAGAGCTACGCTCACCTGTTCCTTTGTAATATTACCCCTTGCCCTGTTGAGGATAGAATCTTCCATGGAAGTGCCTTGTGTGTGTCACCTTCTCTTAGGCCCTTGGGTGTGGCCTACCCAGATGTCAGTCAACCTGCTGACAGTGTACATCATGAAGCTAGACTTAGCCCCCTGAAACCTGACCCCTTGCCTCATTTGAATAGCTTCTCCTCAATAAAAGGGGTCAGAACGTGCTCTCTCTCTCTTTCTGTGGACCCTTAAGGTCAGAGGAGCCATCACAGTGACCCCAATGAAAAAGGTATTTGTGTCTCTTGTGTGGTTGTTTTGCACAGCCCAGTTAGCCCAGTTCAACTGGAGTAACCCCTGAGCCTTTTAGTCATGAACAGAACCCGGCACACACTGACTTGCAATCCCCTTGGGTTAAGCAATACTCGACTTAGTCAAATTCTAGTGAAATGAAGGAGCTCAGAACATGTCCTGGTATGGGTTTGACTGACAAGTAATGAATCCTTCCCTGTGCTTGGGAAATTCTTGTTCAGAGTCATTTGGGCCTGGTTTTTCTGCAGAGATAGTGGATGCTTCTTTTTGTCATTTTCCCATTATTTCTAGGGACATTCTGAATAAAGTCACCCACACAATGTGTTATAAAGGAATGAACCTGGGCACCAGGACACCTGAGTTCTAGTGCTAGCTCTTTCTCTAGTAATAAATGTGACTATTTTTTTCACTTCTCATCAACATGTGAGGCATCATGTCATGGACTTTTCATGACTTAAATTGGAGTCAGTAGCTTGAGTAAGAGCTTGGACATAGGAACCAGCTGTCTGCTTTGAATCCTGGGTCTATCACTTTCTAGCCATGTGTAGGCCTATGTTTCAGGGACATGAAAAAGGGAATATTAATAATTTTATCTTATAAGGTTATTATGAGGATTAAGTTAATTCATATTTGTGAAGTACTTAAAAGAATGACAGGCATGGTCGATTCTTATAAGTTCATTAATAATAATAACAATAAAAAACCCTCACAACTGTGGGAAGTGGTCAGCTTTTATACCTATTCTGAGCATGAGAAAGTAGTGGCTCAAAGCAGTTCCTTTCTTTCTTTTTTTTTTTTTTTTTTTTTTTTTTTTGCAGTACTGGGGGGTTGAAGCCAGGGCCACATGCATGCTAGACAAATGCTCTACCACTGAGCCACACCCCAGCCTTAAAGCAGTTTCTAAGCTACTAAGAGATGCAGTCTGGATTTAAAACCATAATCTTTCTCACAGCACTTCACTAGGCCTCAGTTTCCTGGAGTGTAAAATATGGGGACAAAATGAGGTCTGAGCTCTTTCAACCACCAACATTCTGTAACCCACATCCTTGTTGTCTCTATAACATCTGCAATTACTCTCTTTCCAATGTTCATTTCCCTACTGATTTCAAATTCAAATATGCCCAGATCTCCCTTAGTCAAAAAGTCTTCATTGTACCTTTCCATGTGCCAGCTTCAGCATCCCTCTGCTAACCTTAAAGGCCAAGTTGTAAGGTGTAGAGACCACACCCAATCAGTCACCTTCCATCTTCTTCCCGGTCCCCAATGTTTCTCCTACCTCTACTGCTCAGCCACTATAGCACTCTCCTGAAGGCCAGTGACAACTCCTTTCTTCTCACATCTGTTGCCTTTTCATAGTTCTTCTCGGACTTGGTATTACTGCAGAATGCAACAAGTCAAAAGGGGATAATCCGTAATGATCTGGCAGTTTTCTGTCCTCCAGAACCCCTCTATGTTTGTCATGTCTCTTCTTCTCTCCCTCTTGTTCACTCTCCCTAAAATGCACCAATGGTTTCATATGGTTCATCATATTATGCCACTCCCCTCCTCAATTCAGTGTTAAATTTTGGAGATCTTCTCATATCAGACATTGAGTACTATCTCATTCATTTTGATGGCTATGCATTCTTTCAGTTTGGGTACCCCTAATTAATTATTCCCCTCTGGATGGCCATTAGGTTGTTTTCAAATCTTTGATTGCTAACAATGTCCCAATGAACATCTTTGAATAGACTTCTTGTACACAGATGTGAGTATTTTTCTAGGGTAAATAGCAAGATAGACTTTCTGGGTTATAGAGTATTACATTTTAATAGATTAGTTGCCTTTATGTTAGCTGTCAGTGTTAGCTCACTCTAGCTCCCATCTGGGATTAAGGCATGCTCCTAGAGAGGGAAGCTGTTAGAGATCTTTCTGTTTATGATTCTCTGTAAGCTAATTTTGCTGGTGCCCCACCTCTGATGGTAGTAATTTGTTTGTCTGAGCTCTTTCTTTTGTTTGTTTATTTCCCTGTCTCAGTGATTTTTTTTTTAAGAGAGAGAGAGAGAGAGAATTTTAGTATTTATTTTTTAGTTTTCAGCGAACACAACATCTTTGTTGGTATGTGGTGCTGAGGATCAAACCCAGGCCGCACGCATGCCAGGCGAGCGCGCTACCGCTTGAGCCATATCCCCAGCCCTTGTCTCAGTGATTTGACCTGATTTTCTCCATGTTTGGATCTCTGAACTTTGTACCTGTACCTCTGAGACACCTGTTGTCTACCTGTTGGAATCTCCACCAACCACTTTTCTTTTCTTCTCTCTGGCTCTTGACCCTGCTCTGGCCTTACTTGTAGGATTCTGATACCATCTGTCCTTTTCCTCACTGCAGTGCACTGGTATCACAGGAGGTCCCATTGGTGTCCATATTCCTCAGTTCCTACTGTGAGATTAACATCTCAAATGACATTTTGGGGGCTTCTGCATTATCCTGAAGTTTTATCGGGACTCAGTCACTTCCTGGCCTGCGGATTGTTCAAATGTACATGCTATCACTGGTTTCCACATTGTACACAATACTGATTATCTTCCATTTCTAACCATGTCTATTTTTCTCTCTGGTGAAAAAACTTTCTTTTTCTTCTATTCTTTACTTATTCTTCAAGCTGGGTCTTTTCTATTCTTTCTAAGCTCTCACTTCTTCAATATTTACCTACTCTTCCTTACCTTAATAAAACTCGAATTCAGCTTATTTTCAAATCTACATAGCCAGCCTTCACCTTTTTACATGCTCCATTAATGCCTCTTCAATTGTCTCCATAACATCTCCATTTGGATGTTTCCCATCCCTTCAATTTCAATATGTCTAAACTCACAGAACCATCTGCTACCCTCCCACCCCATCTGTTTCCTCTCTCCTTTTCCCTATCTCTCTAAATGATACTATATTTCCCTAATCACCCAGACTGGAAATCTTGGAATTACATCAGATTTCTTTCTTCACCTTTTATATACAATCCATCACTGAATCCTGCTGACTTTTTCTCATTTAAAAATAACATTGTGGGAGATTTTGGGTTGAAGTCAATTGTCTACATTCTCCTTTCTGAAACACCACTAATATGGCAGTAAAGGCATGTTTTTAAAGTCAAAAATCTATACTAAAAGGGAGAGGAGAAAGCCACAAGTTGGAAAGTAGATGGATGAACAATAATTGAATTTAGAAAATCTGAAAAGCTATACCATAAGCCAAGAGCACAAAGATCCTAGGAGCATAAGAGTTTTTACATCTCTGAAAGACTCAATGACCAAGAAATTGAAGGTATTATACATTAAAAAGTGTAAATTAAGAGCTAAGGATAAGGATACTTAGCAAGTCTTTTGGAGGCTCCTAGAGCCCTAGTTCCCCTTTTCTAATCTCCCCACTCCAGAAAAAGATGAGAGGAACAGTGGATTTCTGGTCCAATAATACCAGCAACTATTGCAGGTGAGCACCATCCCACATCTGGGTAATCAGTTAAAAGGTTATATTCTGGGTGCTGAGTCCTTTGGTTCTCTTCCTCTGCCAACCCTCAGGTTTCAAACCTCTGTGAGGCAAGAAATGAAAAACCCCTATCTGGGGACTCTGGCCAGCTCTAAAGAAAAGACCTAGAGATATACCAGACACTCCTTAGTCATATGATCTGACCACATCCTCTTCCAGCGTCCATAAGCCCCACCCAACTTTTTTTTAAAGCTTAAAACAACAGAAATTTACTGTCTCAAAGTTCTAGAGTCTCATATCAGAGGGGTGGCAAGGGACATACTCCTTCTTAAATCTGTAGGGGGGATCCTTTTAACTTCTTCTAGCTTCTCCCCGCACCCCATCTACCTTATAAGGGATTACCAGACTTTTGAAGAAAGACTTCAATATAAAAAAGACAGAAACTATAACAATACAATAAATTAAAAGAGACAGAATCATGCAGGGAAAGAAAAACTGGGGGAAAAATCCCAGCTGTTTATTATTATTCTCAAAGATCTAGGTGAATATTTTATATCCATGAAATAAGAAAACAAATGCTATGTGTTCTTAAAAAGAGAACAAAACAATAACACAAAAGAGCTCTTAGAAATTAAAGATATCATAAGAAAAAAATTTAAAACTCAATAAAAATTTTAGAACAATAAAATTCTTACCAAAAAAAGAAAAAAAAGAAAAGAAAAAATTGGATGGAAAATAGTGAAATTCCAGAAGGGAAGAATACCAAGAACAGAGGGGAGGAAATTATCAAAAATATGTGAAAATACCCCAGAACTTAGGGACACAGTTGCTAGACTTAAAGGGTCTGCTCAGTGTTACATGGATTAAAGAGCTAGTCCAGTCATGAACTTTCAAAGCACATGGGACAGAGAAGATTCCAAAATATTCCAGAGAGAAAACTCAAGTTTCAAATAAATGATATTTATTTGAAATATAAATATGGAATAGTTGGAAGCTAAGACAATGGAACAGTGTCTTAAAATTTCTGAAGAAAAGTGATTTTCAACCTAGAATTTTATACCTAATTAAACTAGCACAGTTCAGTGTGAGAATATACTAAAAGAGTTTTCAGGCATACAAAATCTCAAAGAAGTTTACCTCACATGTATTATTTTTTAAAAAGATAGTGGCAGGTATGGCCTACTAAAATGAGAGAGCTAACAAAAGATATGAAAAAACTAAAACACAGAAAAAGGTAATTCAGCATAAAAGACAGACAAAAGAAATCCCCAGGGGAAGGTGAAAGGAAAACCTGAGATAAGAGTTGTGCACCAAGCATGGATCAAATGGTCAGAAGGCTGAAAGAGAAGTTTCTTTGAGATGAAATTGATAGTTATTTTCCCTCTCTGTTTCTTTTTTCTCCTCTTCTTGTAATATAACATGGTTCCTCTTCAACTGTTTTGCCATAAAGTATTTTCCTTTTATTTATTTTGAAACAAACAAAATAATAGCCCACATTAATCAAGTATTTGCTAAGGGTTAAATATCCTTAAGCATATTATATGTATTATCTCAATCTTCATCTTAACCCTATGAAATAGAAACAATTGTGATCTCCATTCACAGATGAGAGAAAGAGGCACAAAGAGGTTAAGGAACTTGCCCAGTGACACATGAGAAATGAGAAATGGTAGAAATGACATTTGAACCTTGTCTGACTCCAGAGTTTATCACCATAACTACTATATTATATATTAAAGAAAAACATCAGTTCTCTCCATTGCCTCAAGTTTACTCCCTGGTAATAGTTTAGTGTGTATCTGGCAACATTTTTTCAAGCTCATATGAATATATATATATATATATATATATATATATATATATATATATACACACACACACACACACACACACACATACATATACACACACACATATATATATATATACATGTATGTATATATTTATGGGATTCTTTTCTTTCTTAAAAATGGAATCATAATGCACATTTTTGTTTTATTCCAATGAACATTTAAGTACATTTTGTGTTTGGCCTGTGTTTAGATATTGGGATGAACAAAGTTATATAGTCCCTGTTTATAAGGTGGCTTGTAGGTTAGAAAATTGAATTGCCTGATGTATTGAGAGTTTTCATCATAAAGCACTATTTTTCAAAGGATAAATATTCTCAAGACAAAATTATGCAAAATCTAAGCTTTACTGTGATTCAGACACTACTTCACACTCTTGAAATGCCTTTTTCTTTATTAGGATGAAGAGCAGAGATCCTTGACTAAGAGCAAAAATCTCGTTATTTGAAATTTCAGCTCTTTGGGTTCTAGGGAAGTAGGTCTACAGTACACATTTATCCTACTTCTCTGCCAACACTCTTCCCTTAAATGCCATCCTCCCTCACACTGGGCCAGTTTAGCTCCAAATTTCCTTGGCCTCAGGCCCTATGCCATAGTTAAAAAAATCTAGATAATGTTGTATAGATTGCTTATGTGTCTAACTCTTGGGCCAGTGACAAACTTTATGGTTTATTTAACAGGGATTTACTACTGTAAGGATAATGTGGTAACAATGCAAAAATAAAATAAAGCCTGTTTAGTCTAAGATAAATTATTGGCTTCAGGCAATGATTGTTTGCTGAGTGTAGTAAGGAAAAATTAGGGTGTTCTTGCAATTGATTTATCTCAAGAGCTGCTAAATTTTTCTCCTACATGTGTTGTTGGTCCAGTTAGATTAGAGATAGCTTTAGCTGTGGCTTTTTTTACTGGAATTTGAACATTGTCTCTGAAATACTGGTCTGGCAGTTAACGAGCCACCTTTAGATTTGACTACACTTTGTCATTTGTCATCCTTATCCGGCATAGGTTTCTTATGGTTTTGAGTTTTGCCTGATAACAGGAGAAAAATTGTTGATGTTAAGCTATAGGAGAGAGTGAGATAATAGATCAGTCTCCAGCTCGTTATCTGTAGAAGGCAGTGTTCTGTCACAGGTGGTAGTGGCCTCTGTAAGGTCAAGAAATATATCACATCTCCCAAACGAGAGTTGAAATATGGTCTCTTCAGCATGACTGATGTTCCAGCTTCTGGGAGCATGTTTACCAGCTATAATCTCATTCCAGAGGCTGTTGCTGAGTCACTGTGATTGTAAACCACAAATGATTTGTGAAGAGAAGTGTTGAGCATGCTGGGCGTACAGCAAGTGGTTCTGCTGTGGCTGCTGCTGCTGCTTTTTTCCCCCTGATCAACTTTATTGAGGCATAATTTACTAACAATGAAATGCTCAAATTTTAAAGGTGCATCTCAATGGGTTGAGATAGACATGTGTATTTATTCCTATGTAAGTGTACCTTCATCAACATACTGAATATTTCAATCACCCCAAAGAGTTTCCTTGTGCTCAATCCCCCTCAATCTTTCCCATCCTCCATACCTCTAGCCTCATATTACCCCTAGCTGATGGACTTCTGTTGCTATAGATTAGATTTTTATCTTGTTTTCCAGGTAACATTTTCACTTTATACTTTTATTCCATTATCTCTAATCTGTTCGACCTTAAGTACCCTTTTAATTAATCTCCATATCATCAGCCTAAATTTATTTTTCCATTTAGTTTCATTGCCTGAAACCATATAGTACATTTACTCTTGTGTCTGTCGTCCATAGCTCAGTATAATGCTTTGAAATTTATCTGTTGTGTTTCATGGATGTGCGGTTTATTCCTTTATGATGTTAAGTCATATTCCATTTTATGAATAAACCAAAGTTTGTTTATCCATTCACTTGTGGATAGGGTTGTTTGTATTCTTGGCTGTTATGACAAGTTCCATTATTCTAGGCTTTATGACTATTCAAGTGTGGATGCACCCTTATCTCGTGTTTAAATGTCTAGACATGAAATTTCTGAGTCATATGCTGAGTTTAACTTTTTAAAAAGTTGTCAACTTGTTTTTCAAAGTTGTATTACTTCACGTTCTCACTAAAAGTACATGAGTATTCCAGTTGCTCTACATCCTTGCCAACATCTGATATTTTCAGCCATTTAGATTTTAGTTATTCTAATGGGTTTGCAGGGGTATTCCATAGTTACATTTAATTTGCATTTCCATTTGCTTAGTTTATGTCCATCTATGCTCTTTGATAAATTATCTGTTCAAATCTGTAACCCACTTCAAATCTTTCTTTGCTCATTAAAACTTATTCTGGCCATTTTATTCTTGAGTTCTGTGTGTTCTTTGTTCATTCTGGTTAAAAGTTTTTTTTATTAGGTATATACTTTGCAAACAATTGCTCTAGTCTGTGGCTTGCCTTTCTGTTTCCTCATGAGTATCTTTTGAAATGCAATAATTTTTAAATGTAGATGATATCTAATCTTTCAAATTTGTTCTTTCTATTTATTATGACAAATCATTGCCTAACTGTTCTGCTATTTATAAATGTTTCTTTTATTGACCAAAATGAATTATTCACAGATCATATTCAATTATATACTTAGAACAAAGCAATCAATTTAACTATTATGAGAGCTAAGGAGAAAATTAAGTAAGGTGACCAGAATGAGATTCAAATCTCAATTTTTTGTATGTGTATTAGTCAGGGAGCTGGCAGAATGCCCCCCCACCTCCATTCAAAAGGGATGGCTGAAGAGTTTGATGAAGAGAATATTCACAAGAGTGCAGGCAGGGTGGAGCTCTCTTAGCAGCAGGATGCGGTTACTAACCCTAGGCCTGAAGGATCAAAGGAGCAATGCAATTTCTAGAACACAGGAGGTTAGTAGCCACAGAAGGGGTCCTTCTAACAGATGTAGCCTTTGGTAGAGAAATGTGGTCACTGCCAGCTGTAGACCCATGGGGAGAGAGTTGGGTAACAAATATCTCAGTCTCTCCTCTCATCCTTTGAATCTTCTGTCAGTGCCTCCGTGGGTCAAACTCACATGGAAGCCAGATAGCAAGAAAGCTCAGCTAATGCATAAAGATCAGCCTCTAAGAACTGACTGTTGGGTCATTGGCATGAGGAACCCATACTGACCAGGGGAAAATCTCAACTCCAACTCGATGGAATTTAACTATTTACAGATGGAACTATTTTTTCGCTTGGGAAGGATGTCTTATAGAAAAATTAAGCTCAAAATTGAACTTATATGGATTATTAAATCTAACAGGGTGAGTAGCCACTCTCACTTCTATTCCTTGCTTCCCCAGCATGAACGTTCTAGCTCTGAGGCGATGCACTATATAATGGCCTCTGGTTTAGTGCTTGTAATCTGTCAACATTGTTGGAAGGCACTCCATCTGCAGGATCTTGACTCTGGGCCTGGCTTATAGATATCTCAACCTTGTGGCTATAGGAGAAATGGTGTTTTCCAGAAAAGTTATAGAAGCTTTCTGAAAACCTATGCTGATCTTTAGCTGGAAATGTAAAACCCTAAGCTCATCTCACATCTTTTTACTTCCAAGTTCTTTAACTCTCTAGAAGCAAGCAAACAGCTTCATAGTCTTTCGAATATATTTCCATTTTGAATAAAATGTTCTATAACAGTAAATATTGGACACCCAAATTCTGATCTTCTATAGGGATATGATTCAGCTAACTACAGACAGTACTTTAGGTTACTATTTTGTCACTTTATGCCAGGGATTCACTGTGTACATTTTACCAATGGAAATACAGCCATTGATATCTATAAAATTAGTCATATCATAGAACTATTTCCAGATTTCCATCACCATTCTGTTCTTTTGGAAGCACTTTTAGTTCCAAAAACTTTTTCAATCAAGATTTAGGTAGAAGAATAAAGTCCCTGTGAAAATGGTGGGGGGATTTATTATAAAAATCAGGCTTTCATCATTATGTGGGGAGATACAGAGTGAAGATCAGGAAGAGGGAGTGGAAGGTCAGGGTCAGAGGAATCACCAGATCAAGGAATTGGAGAAACTTAGACTTTCAGCTGCCAAAGTAGGGTGAGAAACAAGCAGTTCATGGAGAGGTCTATGGGCAGTGGTTGCCTCTGTCTACCTACCACCTCTGGAGGTGGCAGGAGTGGGTCTGGAATCAGTGCTGGTCATCAAGACCGTCAGTTAGGAAGAAGAGTTGGATGTGGACAGCATAGAAACTGCTGGACACCTGTGTGAGTCTGTTAAGACACCTGACACACAGAAAATAAACATTCAGTGACTAATGACTAAGGTTTCACTTCTGCCCTCTGAATCTCACACATATCCCTCTTTTATCTAACACTAAACTGAAACCATACATAAGGAGTGGGATTCTAGAACACGTAATTCCAAAACTGACCAAGCTGACATAATACCTTGTACCATGTACAGTATAGACAGGTTTCTTTGTTCAGCAATAATCAGACTTTTGACTTTTCAGATCAGCAAATTACTTTTAAAATGGGTAAGGGGTGAGGAACCATGAAAACACTCTATTTTATAAAAGAAAGAACATTTTTTGTGCTAAAATTAATGGAGGACATAACATCATATTATAAAATAATTTTTTAAATTGAAAACTACAGATTTACGACACATTTATTAATATTCTCTTTCATTTTATTACTTTACATCAAAAACCTCATTTCAGACCAGATTGAGGGAATTTCTTAGGTAACATTAATGCAGATAAGGTAAATTATCAGAACAAATCCACATCACTTAAAAATTGTCCATTTTTAAGACAGTGGTGAAATTTCTCTGAGCAACTAGATTTTGGTGACCTAGAAGAGAAGACTAAGAAGCAGATAAGACTAGGAAAATCAATCCCAAACTACTTGAGAGCATGGTATTATGTGAGTTTGTCACCAAATGTATACACTGGTACATTTAAAAAAATTTTTTAGATATACATGACCGTAGAGTGTATTTTGACATATTATACATATTTGGAGTATAACTTATTCTAATTAGGATCCCATTCTTAAAGAAGTACATGATGTGGAATTTCACTGGTTGTGTATTCATATATGAACATAGGAAAGTTCTGTTGGATATTCCACTGTCTTTTCTGTTCCTGTACCCCATCCTTTCCCTTCATTCCCCTTTGTCTAATCCATTGAAATTCTATTCCCCCCACCACCTCCCTTATTATATGTTAGCATCTGCATATCAGAGAGAACATTTGGCCTTTGGTTTTTTGAGATTGGCTTATTTCACTTAGCATGATAGTCTCCAGTTCCATCCATTTACCAGCAGATGCCATAATTTTATTCTTCTTTCAGGCGGAGTGATATCCATTGTGTATATATACCACATTTTCTTTATCCATTCATTTGTTGAAGGGCACCTAGGTTGGTTCCATAGCTTAGCTATTGTGAATTGAGCTGCTATAAACATTGATTTGACTGAGTCACTATAGTATGCTGATTTTAAGTCCTTTGGGTGTGTACTGAGGAATAGGATAACTGGATCAAATGGTGGTTCCATTCCAAGTTTTCTGAGAAATCTCCATATTGCTTTCCATAGAGGCAGCACCAATTTTCATTCCCACCAGCAATGTATGAGTGAACCTTTATCCCCACATCCTCGAGGACTGGCACATTTGAACTGGCAATTCTGTTTCCATGATTTTCTGACACCATTAATCCCGCTCAACCATTTTGATTGAGCTGACTTCAGCTTTTCAACTTTAGTATTCTTTTTTTTTTTTTTAATTTTTTTTTTATTGTTGGTTGTTCAAAACATTACATAGTTCTTGATATATCATCTTTCACACTTTGCTTCAAGTGGGTTATGAACTCCCATTTTTAGCCCATATACAGATTGCAGAATCACATCAATTACACATCCATTGATTTACATATTGCCATACTAGTGACTGTCGTGTTCTGCTACTTTAGTATTCTTAACATTTCGAACTGGATGATTCTTTGTTGTGGGGATTGTCACATGCAGTGGGGACATTGAGCGACTCTCTTCTTTCCTTCTTCCCACTGCCAACATCACCTTCCCTCTAGTTGTGACAACCAAAACACACCTCCAAGGCATTGTCAAATGTCCACCAGAGAGTAAAACTGCTTTCTCTCCCTCATTGAGAACCAACATGCCAACTTTAAGTTGTGTGCTGGCAGAGGGGAGGATGTTGACAACTTCGAGGGCATGCAACTACTAGGTTCAGAAGCCAGGGCATACACTGCCTCCCCATTCTTAGGGCTGGCAATTCTGGGAGGCACTCTCAATGTTCCTTTGAAGGACCCCATGCAATTGAGCCCTCATTGTCCGTGGTTGGTGACCCCAGTGTTCTACCCTTATATTAGTTTTCTCTCCTTCCATCTAACTCTCCTCACTCCCTCACCCTTGACTCACCCCATGGTTGAACTCAAATTCTATTTCAGGGAAACCTGAACAAAGACAACAACTTTCCAGTGTCTACAATAAACTACATCTACTACCTAAAAACACACTTGCATTCAAAGTCCAGCCACTAGAGGAAACTGTTGTCTTTATTCAGTTTATTTCCACAGCAAAATTAAAGTCTCTGTCAAAGGGAGATAAGGAAATGCCTTCCTTCTCCCTTTCAACCCGCTGCATGTTATTGAATTTGTTCATTCATTAAACAATATACCTGAAGCACCTACGGTCTAGGAGCTGGAGGGTACATATTATTGAACAACATGGCAAATATCTATGCCTTAAGGAGCTTGCATTCTAATAAGACTAGAAGCAATTCAGTTGTCATAGGTTAGAAGATGAAGGGAAGGGACTGCTGGAAGTGGGACCAGTAGCCCTCTAAAACCCCTATTACCAAATTGGGTGTTTCTGCTTCTCACTTGGTTGGACATCCACTGTCTTCCTCAGGCTTACCACTATGTCTTATTTTTCACTGCTCCCCATTATCTGCCCCCATTCTTATCAAATGAGTCTTTTCTTCCCATTTTTCCAATAGCCTTAGCTTTCCAGAAAATTGAGGTCCTCATCCCAGCACCAGTTTCAGTGCCTTCCAGTTCCGGCTACTCCCAGTGTCCTCCGAGGTCCCCCTCTTCACTGTGGGCTGGGATGTGTTCTCCAGCCATGGTTTCTGCATCGTGTATTCCTGGTGCATCTTCTTCTGTCAACAGATGCTTTTGCCTCTCCCTCATGCACGCAGCATTGATGGCACAGCCACCGCTTCTGATCCTGATTTGCCCGATTACATTTTCCATGCGGCCAATCACAGCAGGGTGTGCAGAGTGAAGCAATAACGTCTCACTTGGAAAAAACATGACAGGCTGCTGGGGCACGGAGAACGTGCGCAGCTGGGAAATACGAGTAGCAATGGCTGCAGGGAATAGACTGGAGTCCGGGAAGGACAATGGTGGACAAGTGGACCTCACATATTTTCCCTATGAGAAATTAGCAGGTCTCATCCCCCACCCCCAATGGGATTTGGATATTAATTTTAGTTTTTTATTAGATTTATTTAGTTTTTATTAGATTTAGTTTTGATCTAGGAAAGAAAGTGTGATTGTCAAGGAGCAGAGTGACTATATTACCTCCTTAACAGGAGAAGCTGATACTTTCCAGTGTCTGGGACAAGGGCAAGCTCAGTCATGGTTTTGAAACACTCGTCTTGGGGACCCCACGTCTCATGTCCTGGGTTCAGGGGGCGATAGGTGGCCTGAATGTGTTTGAAAGATGTGGAGGCAGCACGTATCCCAAAGCCTTGGAAACTACATGGAGCCACACCACTGGACCTTGTCCATCCTGGTCACTCAGGGGGGTTAGGGGCCAACACTGACTCATGAGCTCATCAGAGTGGGTGGGGTGAGAGTGGAGCTGGTGCGGAGCTGACTCCGTCCTCTTGACTGCCCTCCTGTCTCAGCCCCCAGGTGTGGTACTTGCTATTGGGGTGCAGGGGAAGGTTCTTAGGCAGGGAAACCAGGCTTAAGCTTTCGTTGAGACATCTAAAGACAACTCAGACCTCTCTCCTGGGAGTCTAAAGAAACAGAGGAAAGTCCTAAGTACAGACTTCTTCCCTAGAAATAGTCCCTGTTAATATCTGTAGAGTGCATTTAGCAGTAAAGCACTCTCACAATTCAGGTCAGGAAGAACTTTCCAGATGAGAAATAGGCTCAAAGAGACCATAAAGGGAATATATGGAAGAGTCAGGACTCAGACCCAGGTTTCTAACCCTCAAACCTATGCTTTATGTGCTGTATTACACTATATTTTGTCTAAATATTTGCTAAGCATGCTTCCTGGGACTATTATTTTGCCTGGGTGATTGTAATTCTAATGTGATTGGAATATTTTGGTAGAAAGGTAGGAAGCCACATATTTTATTGAAAGGTAGAAAGTGGCATTAAATTAAAACTCAAGCTTTGAATTCAAGTTTGAACACTAAATGGCTGTGTGACTCTGAGCCAGTTTCTTAACCTCTCTAGCCTTAGAGTCTGTTAAACAAAGGGCTCCAACTTGATGATATGTGTGCTGTTTTACAGCTTTCAAATAATCTGGTGAACCCCATGTTTGGGAAAACCCTGAGGATGCTTGTGAGGTCAGCTTTTCTGAAAAACAGGCTCTAGTTCTGAGTGTCCCATTAGGGTTTGATTTATAAAGTCAAAGATATGGCCAAAAAGTCCTTTGGTCTGGCTGCCCATAACTGTGGATGCTTTGGTTATCTAGTACTATGTAATCTGAAAGAAGCAGGTTAAAAAACAATTTAAGATTTCATAACTCGGTGGGTTGGCTGGGCCCTGCTGTGCAGCTCTGCTCCTTCTGGGGCCATGCAGTTTAGGGCTTGGAGGAGGTGAAAGTGCAAGCTACAAGGCATACTGCATTGCTGCATGTGGTGGTGCATGCCTGTCATTCCAGAAGCTCTGGAGGCTGAGGCAGGAGGATCACAAGTTCAAAGATAGCCTCGTCAGTTTAGCAAGGCCGTAGACAACTTAGCAAGACTCTGTCTCAACAAAAAATGAAAAGGGCTGGGGGTGTGATTGAGTAACCTTGAATTTAATCCATGGAAGCTCCCCCCACTCCCCCCCAAAAAGTTGTACTACATCATTTTTGCTGCATTCTAGTGGTCGAAGCAAGGTAGAGGGCTGGGGTTTTGGCTTAGTCGTAGAAGGCTTGCCTAGCATGCATGAGGCACTGGGTTCGATACCGAGCACCACATATAAAAGCTAAATAAACAAAATAAAGGTATTGTGTTCACCTACAACTAAAAAAAATGTTTAAAAAAAAAAGCAAGGTAGAGCCACCCCAGATTCAAGAAGGAAAGGAAACTGATGTGTGGGAGACCAACCTTACACGTGACTGAGTCACACTCCCTGGCTGGGTGCTGAGGTGCTCAGTTGCAGAAATGTGGCAAAGCTTTCCCCACCCTTCTTGGGTTCGAGGGTCAGTGTCTCGTGCATGAGTGTGTCTTGCTACAGCCCCATGGGTGAAGCTATGCTCACCTGTTCCTTAGTAGTATAACTCCTTGCCCTGTTTAGGATACAATCTTCCATGGAAGTGCATTGTGTGTGTCCCCTTCTCTTACCATGGCCTTGGGTGTGGCCTACCCAGGTGTCAGTCAACCTGCTGACAGTGGACAACATGAAGATAGACTCAGCCCCCTGAAACCTGACCCCTTGCCTCATTTGAATAGCTTCTCCTCAATAAAAGGGGTCAGTGCGTGCTCTCGCTCTCTCTCTTCCTTCAGACCCTTAAGGTCAGAGAAGCCACCACAGCGACCCCAAAGAAAAAGGTATTTGTGTCTCTTACGTGGTTATTTCGTGCAGCCCAATTAGCCCAGTTTTCCTGGAATGACCCCTGAGCCTTTTAGAACAGAAACCCGGAACTGATGCCTCCAAATCTTGCTACCATTGCAAAAGGGTAAGCAGCATGTCATCTTTAGAAACAATCTGTAAAAAAAGAAGGAAAATCCTTGGAAGATCTGATGATTCCAGAAAATGGTAGGGGACCAACAGACTTGGGGTCTGTGAGTGCGCTCGCTCTCTCTCTCTGGGGTCTCTGTAGTGTGCACGGGGCTTCTGGAAATGCATTGGTAGAATGGATTAACTGTTACCAGCTATCTGCCTTAAGCCACCACCATCACCCTACCTGGTCCTTCTCCCCTCCTCATTCCTTTCTTTCTCTTCCTTCTTCCTTCACCATTTTTCTCTCTCACACCCACTCTTACTGGCTCTCAAACCCTACACTTGAATCACATTATTTTTTTGGGGAAAGAAGTCTCCCATAGAGCCGACTCCATTTGCAACTTAAATGCATGAGAACAAACACACTTGCAAGGCTATACCATGGATGGACATTGCATGACGAAGTGTGTGATTTGGGAGCTACAATCTGGCTGTCAGAGGGTGTTTTTGTTTGTTTCCATTTTAAATTGGATTTGATATCTTCAAAAGTCTGTCAAATTATGCCATGATCCTGAACTAACTCTACTATGCTATGGTAAGGCTTTCCCTCTTTCATTTATTTCTGTTATCTGGCAGGCCTCTGAGGGTGTTCATGTTTGCTTCATTGATCTAATCCAGCATCCAAACCTACAGGCAAGGGAAAGGAGGTCCAGGAAGGTAAGACAATTGATTTTTCTAAACAAAACAAAATACTACCTAACCTCTGCTTTCTCATTTATTATCTGTCTTCACCCTTTCAACAACCCTGGGGTAGAATTCATAGGTGAAGAAGTTAATATGTGAGCATTAAAAACCATCTACAGCCTGTATCTCCTGGCTCCTTTTGCAGTGTGCTTTTCAGTACAGAATGCAGGGTCCCCTGGAACATAAGGAAGAAGGTATCTGCATTTTCCCAGGGTGCCACGAGAGCATGTTGACTTCCATAGACTCAGCCTCTAGGCACAGAGTAGACATCATTTGGTGTCCTTGAAAAACCTCAGGCAAATGAAATTGTTTACAGAATGATCCCCCAGGAATCACTTCATTTATTATCTTAAAGCAAATAACAAAAGCAAATGTGAGACTCAAGTGAGCAATGTCACTGGGCAAACACAGCAGAATACATCTTTCATCTTGCATTATAGACTCCTCCAGAGGAGGGGCAGGACCTTCAACTGCTCAGAATCTAGAATAGACTACAAAATAGCAGGTGTTCAATAAACAGTCAAAGGCACAAATGGAGTTTTAGGGACTCCCTAAGTGACACTACTTTGCTTCCTTCATGGATTAGTAGTTAGAGATTTGTATGCAGGCTGGCCCCTTCCTTTAATTGACCCTGTAATCTTATGTGGACCATTGTAACTTCACTTTTCTCATCTCTACAAGGAGGCTACATAAGGTAATCTCTTATGCTCTCCTAGGTTCAAAATTCTATATCTTCTTCACAAAATATTGGTTCAGGAGATGAGAAAATTCTCCAAATCTTTTCTAAGTTTCTGTATCAGTTTCTCATTTTCTGGATTTTAGAAGTTACACCCTTCTCTTAAAAGAAGAAAAATCAAACTGCTTCTTTCATGTATCTTCAGCAGTACTAGTTGTTCTTGGTTGGGTAGTAGAACTATCCTTTTATCAAATTGTGTCTATAGGGTTTTACCAGGGACCCAGGACATTTTTCATGGTTATGTATGACTTTCAATGTCTGCACCCGTGCTTTAGTCTGCTTTTTTGCTGCTGCGACTAAAAGATCTGACCAGAACGAACATAAGAGGAGGCAAAGTTTGAGGGCTCACAGTTTCAGAGGTCTGAGTCCATAGAAGACCGGCTCCATTCCTTGGGGCTTGAGATGAGGCAGAACATCCTGGCAGAAGAGTATAGTAAAGATCACATGACGATCAGAAAGCAGAAAGGGATTTCAGTCCCCAGATGCAAAATATATACCCCATAGCCCTGTCCCCAATGAACCACTGCCTTCATCCACACCCACCTGCCTCCAGTTACCACTCAATTAATCCCATCAGGGAATAATTCACTGATTATGTTAAGGCTATAACCCAATCATTTCTCCTCCAAACCTTCTTGATTGTCTCACATGTGAGCTTTTGGGGGACACCTCACATTCAAACCAAAACAATCCTGTAGGTAATCTAAATTCAGATCCCTCCTTCCCTCTGTGGGGGCACAAACTGGGTTTGAAATATCATGGTAACTCTTTTCCCATGTAGAGTTCCAGGCAGATAGTAAGATTCTTCCCTTTGTCTTAGGGTTAGTGGAGAGAATATTTCTACTTGCCATTTCAGAGTCAGGTACACACTTTGTGACTCTCAGCTTTATCCAAGCAGCTCAGTTCTAGGTTTAGGTATGTATGGCACCCAGGGAGGGAATCCCCTTGTCAGAGTTTGGAATCCCAGTCCAGAGTGGTATGTGGTAACCTCATAACTTAGTGAGCTTTTGAACCCAACTTCTTCCCACAGCTCTATTTTCTAGTATGTTCTCTGTTTCTGCAACCCGAGGATTTCTCTTTCTTGATTTCAAGCTTATTATAATATAGTGCTTGAGGAATAGGAAGATTTCCCACATCAGTCTAATCTACCATTTTTCTAGAAATTGGCCTAAATGTAGTTCAAGGAAACTGACAATGCTTCCTTCATGCCGTTCATATTCTTCACTGTGTGTGAAGAGACCGTTTCCCACTTATCCTTAATGATGGTTCCAAAGGCTTCCTTGGAGAAACCTCTCCTTGCCTCCTGATAGTCTGCCTATTCCTCCTCACAACATTCTTTTCATCTAGAATTTGGTCACTACTCTTAGATATGCAAAGAATGAACATTTTATTTTCATAGCAACTGTAATCGTCCTCTTGCTCCTTGTGTCCACTATCCTTAAAACTGGGAAGGAGAAAGGTCAACCTCCTGGTCATTTACAGATCTTTGATCAATTTTATCCTTATCAGAAAGTCAAATTGGACTCAGTTCCATGCTTTGAATCCATGGCACTCTGATTGTTCTTCATTGTCCACTTTGTAAAGCCAGTGGCAGGATGTCTAGGAGACTAGAGATTGGGAGAGGGACTGCCTCCATTCCTTCCCCTTCCTACCCTTCCTGAACCTCACACCTGGCCATTTCCCTGCAAGTACACTCATTAAACACCAGTGATTCAGCTGCCCTGAGTTTTAGATGGAGATTTTTTTTCAATTTTTAATGAGAGCATTATAGTTATACATAGTATTTGGGTTCTTTTTGACCACATCATACAGTATGGACTTTGTTTTACTTCATTTCAGTCCCTGTTTCCTCTGCTCTCCCTCCCCTCTTCCCTCCCCCCCATTCTCCTTTCTCACTGATCTTCCTTTCACTCATTTATTTGTTTATTTTAATTTTAATTTTTTGGGGTACTAGAGATTGAACTCAGGGGCACTCAAACACTGAGCCACATCTCCAGCCCTATTTGTATTTTATTTAGAGATAGGGTCTCACTGAGTTGCTTAGTGCCTTGCTTTTGCTGAAGCTGGCTTTGAATTTGTGATCCTCCTGTCTCAGCCTCCTGAGCCACTGTGATTTTAGGCATGTGCCACTGTACCCAGCTTATTCGTTTATTTTTGATTGGTGCTTTCTACATATATGTAAAGGTGGAATTCCCTGTAGTATATTTACACATGCATATAGAGTATTTTGTTTAGTTCATTCTGCATTTTTCCCCTTTCCAATCCCTCTTCCCTACCTCTCAATCTCTTCTATTCCACTAATTTTCTCCATATCTTTATGATATCCAACACCCTCTTTTCCCCCATTTTGCTCCAACTTCCACATATGTAAGTAAACATTCAATCCTTGATTTTTTTGAGTGTGATGGAAGATTTTTAAAAAATCTATTTTTCATTTTTAATAGATATATCTATTTACATATAATTTTTCTTGACAAATAGAAATTACACATTTTTTATGGGCTTCGGTGTGATATTTTAGTACATGTGTACAATGCATAATCAGATTAGGTCAACTGGTATATCAACCACCTCAAATATTTTGTTTATAAATATTTATCATTTCTTTTTGTTGGGAACATTTGGAATCCTCTGTTTTGAAATATCTATCAATTGTTGTCAACTGTAGTTTCTCTACTTTGCTGTAGAACATTAGAAGTCCTTTCTCCTATACCACTGTATCTTTGTACTTGTTAACTCTTCCCTATCTCCCACATCTTCTGAAGCTCTGGTCACCACTTTCTGCTGTCTCATGATAGAAGATATTTTAAATCCTCTGTTTATCCCCAAATGGAGACTGTCACTTGCCAAGGCCAAGGTGATAGTGAACCCTTGGAATGCGCAATGCTGAGGGGAGGACAAATTGTAGATGTGCTGGCTGAGGTTTCATCATTAGAGTTGGAAGGGGCCAGTTGTCTTTCAGATGCTTTATCTTCTTCCACAGTGAGAATATGAATTGGTCCTCCCCTTTCTACACATTCAGGGGTGCCAGAAGACAGAATGACCTATAATTCCCAATAAGGGTAAAGTACTGAAAGGAAGCACCTTGAAGAGGAAGACAGAGGAGGTGGAAAGGGCTGAGAACTTGGGGGAATCATGGGATCAACAGAGATGTGAGGAGGAGTGCATAGTGGAGATATGATGGGTTGCTCTCCTCAAGAGACCAGGACCAAGACCTGGTACCCACAGAGAGAATGTGGAGACATACTGTGCCACTAGAGAGTCTATCCCATGGACTGGACATGGTTAGAACTTTTCTTTCTGGACTTGAAATAAAGGCTGGCTTAACTTTCTCTTGGATTCCATGTGTGCTTGCCTGGTTGACAGTGAGACCATTTGTTTTAGGTTTACCCATCCCTGTTTTTATAATAAGAACATGGTGAGAAAGTTATAAAAATGAAATGTCAGAGTAAACACAGCTATAGGTCTGGAAGATTCTAAGTCAATTACACAACTTCAGATATCAAGTCCACCAGATCCTTCCTAGCCCCACCATCAATTGCAATAAGGTAGATTTCATGGATATGAGAAACAAGCATCAAGCCATGATGATTTATTAACTCCCTGCATCTGCCAGCAGGCCCATGAATAATTTGTGCTGCACTTAACACTCAGGAAAGAATGCAAGAGTTCATTTTCCATCAGCCAAACCCAAGAGTGACTTTTTGGCCAGTCAGCTATTACTTGATCAATTGAGCCCTCAGTTAACCATGCACATGGCTAAGAGATAGTTGATGGTGAAATTAAATCAGAATGTTCCATGAGTCAAGGCATTCACATCAACTAATAAAATTCATAAATTGCAAATCTTTCATAAATTACTCCTGAGCACATGGAGACTTTAAAGATGATACCTTGGGCTCTAGCCTAATTCTCCACCATTCTGTATTTTAATTTTATAAGTGGCATGATTTTTTTTTAAGATAACAGGACTTTACTTACATTTCTTAGCATGAAAATTTCCTAGTTTATAGGTAAAAGCAGAATTTTGTTCTATTTTCTCATTGAAATAAGAAACAAACTAACAAAACCCCAAACAATAATTATTAAAGGGGAATCAAATCAATAATATATGCTTATCAATTTGCCATTTTTTTGTTGACACAGGTCTTGAAACTTAAAATGAAATGTGATTCACTGATTTGGAAGACAGAACAGATCCTATTATTCATCTCTATCTTTTATAAAAACTAATGCCATTGCCCAGTGTAATAGGCAGCTTTTCACTACCGTGATGCAAGAGTACCTGACAAGAACAACTTAGAGGAGGAAAGGTTTATTTTGGCTCACAGTTTCAGAGGTTCAGTCCATGGTGGGTCTAGTCCATTGCTCTGGGCCTAAGATGAGGCAGACCAGCATGGTGGAAGGGCATGGTAGGGTGCTTGTTGCTCTGTTTATAGTAGCCAGAAATCAGAGAAAGGAAGAGGAAGGGGTTGCAGTGAAGATGAACCTTTCCAGGGCATGCCCCCAGGAACTTACCTCCTCCAGCCCTGCCCTCTTGCCTGGAGTTACTACCAAGTCAGTCCATTCAAATTAAGATAGACTGATTAGGTCATGACTCTGATAATCCAATTATCTCATTTTTGAGCATTCCTGCATGAACACAGGATCTTTGGGGGGGGGACACCTCATATTCAAACCCTAACATTCTGCTCCTGGCTCCCCCAAAACTCATGTCCTAAGGTGTGGAAAGTTAATATCTGCAGTGGATCAGGAGTCAGATGGGGCTTAGGCCAGAATTGGACTGTAAGCTAATGAGTAACCTTGGAGAACCACTTCCCTCTTCAGGGTTTCGGTTTTCTCAATGGTAAGGTGAGAGGGCTGATTCAGACAAGGTGGTTTCCTTCTCTGACATTTGATTGTTTCTTATCAATGATGCTCAAAACTGTAGAAAGTCTGGAAGTGGAGTGTGTGTGTGTGTGTGTGTGTGTGTGTGTATCTATTCCTCAGTTCCTTATTGACAAGATGGGCATGATCTCACTGTGGTAGGCACTTCTAAGATGGTCCCTGCTGCCTGTTATTCATGCCCTTGTATAATCCCCCCAACTCCTGCCTCATGTGTGGTCTACCCTTTCTTATTCACTTCTAACAAATATCATGCCGTGGAAGTGACGGGATCTACTTTATAATATAAGGTCATTAAAAGATTTAGTCTTGCTCACCCTCTCTTCTTTACTTGCTCTAAGCAACTAGCTGCCCTCTAGAGGCTCAGGCATATGATAAGGAACTGACATCTCTCCGACAACCAGCAAGCACCTGGGCCCTCCCAATAGCCACATGAGTGATCTCAGATGCAGGCTCTCAAAGCTGCACCTGCATTCTTGACCACAAAATCTCTGATATGATGAATGTATGTTGTTTTAAGTCACTAAGTTTTGGAATAATTTGTTATGCATCACTAGTTAACTCATAATTCATCTAAGGCTTTGACTTCTAACTTATGAGTGTCTCTCATTATCATTTCTGAGATTTCATTCTCCATCCTGTCAAATCTTCAAAATTGAGTTTATTTTGAGACTAGGGACAATATGAAGAAGGGGAAAATATCATGTTTTCTCCCTCTAAATTTTTAATGAGAACAATCACTTACTTTCCAGTGCGCAAAGCATTAGTTGGTAATGCTTTCAGTCAGTTCCTTGAGAATCAGTATTATTATCATCCTCATTTTACAGATGTGGAAATTGAGACTTGCAGAGGGTAAATAATGCAAGATGGAAGGGGTCTTATGTAAGCATGGGATTAGAGGAGTGGGGACAGAGTGCCCTTGACTAGGGAAGTGGTGCTCTCTCTGCACTGTGGACTGGTTATACTAAAAAATATTGAGTTCAGACTGGGGCATCTCACTTTTAAAGGGATTTTTATAAGCGAAAGTGCCTATGGGGATATGATTATTTAGTCTAAAGAGGAAACCCAGGGGAAATATGGCATTCCTTTTAGTGCAAAGAATTTGATTTATTTGTGTGACTTCGGATGACAGAGTTAGAACCATCAGGTGAAGATTCAAGAAGGCAAATGTCAGCTCACAGGGAGGATCTCTAATTACAATTAAGAGTTTCAAACCATTAAGCTTGGAACAGGATGGGCTATTTCAGACAGTCACGTTTCCTTTTTCTGGGGTGCTCAGGCTCAGGCTTCGTGGCCACTCCTCTGAGGCAGTTTGGAGGAGATGGGAATCAGGCAGGGCTGGAATGATGATCAGTGAGGACATTTTCAACCAAGATTGTGTGATTCTGGACATTGATTTGAATTATGAGGAGCCCAGACCCACAGGAGAGTCATGAAGGGGTGTTGTCAATACCCAGGAGGATGATGCTTCCTTTCCTCACTTTCCTTTCCTTTTCATGTGTCCAGCCAGGACTCTTACTGAAGGGACCAAGCTGAATATCATATCAGAAACAGATTCTTTTTTCCTGTGGTTTGGGCTGGTTCATGAGCCCTGGCTCTAAGTCTAAGAGCAGGCTTGCCTGCAAAGAGAGCTGGATCCCTGTCCTCCTGGTTGGCCTGGGCCACTTTAGGGAAAACAGAACATTCACAGAACCATTGGCCAACTACATTTTCATCACTTTCCTTCCTCTCTCTCTCCCTCCCCATGACCCCTAGTTCTTGACAAAAAATGAGAAAAATATTATTAAATATTTGTTTAGTAAATTAAATATTCGTTTAGTAAAAAAAAAAAAAACCAAAAAACTCACTTCTGCCAACTCACTATTGGCAGAAGTGAGGTTTTTTTTCCCTGTCTTCCTTCCTCCTGCCTCCTTTCTCCCCACTGAGTACCTTTTCTTAGCTATTGCTGACTATGAAAAGATGAATAGAATCTCTGTTCTCAAAAGCTCACAGGTGCTTTTCTGAATTACCTTGTTCCATGGGGTTTTTATTATTTGTCAACAGATACCAGAAATGATATGACTATTTAGCAAAATAACTAGAAGACTGAATCTTAGTGCCTTGTGATATATTCTATAATTATAATATTATGGCTCGAGAACGGATTGTTTTCATTAAATAAATGTTCTCCTTAACATATGGTTCTCATTTAGAAGAGCTAAAGTGCAATTTTTCTAAGAATTATAGTCCATTCAAATATGCAAACTCCAAAAGTATATCAAACAACAGTTATTTTACTGAAACATTGGTGACTTCTCCTGGGTAGATGTCATTTTATAAGACATTTTGAAGACTAGCTAATTAGACTGACCCTGGAGACTGCCTCACCTTTGGGAACATCTTTTAATCATTGACCAGGCCAAATCTGTCCTGATCTTATGATTCATGACAAGATCTATGTGCTACATAAACACAATGAAAAAAACATTCAGGCATAAAAGGAATGAAATCTTGTTATTTGCTAAAACACAATGAAACTGAAGCTCTTATGTTACATGAAATAAGCCAGGTCAGAAAAACAAGTAGTACAAGCTCTCACTCACACGTGGAATATTTTTAAAAAAATGATTTTAAAGGAGTTGAGAGTAGAACAGTAGTTACCAGAGGCCAGGGAGATTCAGGGGAGAGGAGAGGAAAAGGTTGATCAATAGACTCTAAATTACAGTTATGTAGGGATAAGAAGTTCTGGCACACAGCAGGATGACTATAGATGATAATAATACACTGCATATTTGAAATGCAATTCTGTAATAATATATTGTAGATTAAAAAAGTGGAATTAGATTAATTCTAGATAGGGAAGAAGGGTGGGAGGGAAAGGAATGGGGAAGGGGATTAGCAAGGATGGTGGAATGTGATGGTCATCATTATACAAAGTACATGTATGAAGACTTGAATTGGGTGTCAACATACCTTATATACAAACAGAGATATGAAAAATTGTGGTATATATGTGTATTAAGAATTGTAATGCAAAAAAGTACATGTATAACGGCATAAATTTGCGTGAACATACTTTATATACAGAGATATGAAAAATTATGCTCTATATGTGAAATAAGGATTGTAATACATTCCACTGTTGTCGTCTATTTAAAAAAATAATGAAATCAATAAAAACATTAAAAAAGGGAGGTTGAAAGTTTTCACCATAAATGATAAATGTTTGAAGAGACAGATACTTTTGACTTGTTTTAAACATTGTATAAAGTATACATGTATCAAGCATCACATGGCACCCCATTGATATGTATACTTTAATGTTTATACATATTAGTTAAAATAAATGTAAACAAAAATAAGAAACTAATAAATTCCTGGTTTTCACCTGGAGTACTTGCATTTACTGAAGTCATAAAAGCAGGCAACTCTATTACATTCTAAGGAACACAGTCTGTCTTCTTTTCTGCAGGTCAATTACACTATCTGGAAGTTGAAGTGAATTTTTTCCAATTTCCTGTCTTCCTTTGCACTCTAATCCCCATCAGCGTCTTTATGCCGTTCATTATTCAAAGCAACTTCTGCATCAGTAAGATGAAATGCTCTTCTTACTTCCATTTCTTCCCTCTGCCCATTGCGAACAGTTCCACTTGCCTGACACAAAGAGCACTCAGTACATTTTGTCTTGACTGAAAGAATCTGACCAAATAGTTATTTCTTTTCAAAGCTGTTTTGCCCTCCTGAGTTTATCCCATGGTTCCCTCCATCCCTCTGCCATGGTCTGAATGTTTGTGTCTCTTTCCTCAAATTCATGTGTTGAAATGCCCCCCGCCCCAAGCCCCAAAGTGATGGCATTGTGGGGAAGGACTTCAGGGAGGTGATTAGGTCATGAGGGCTCCACCCTCAAAAATAGGATTGGTGCCCTTATTAAAGGTTGGAGGAAGCTCATTCGCCCCTTCTGCCCTGTGGGGACTCAGTGACAAGACGCCTACTATGATCCAGGAAGCAGCCCTCACTAGACATGGAAGATCTTGAATTTCCCAGCCTTCAAAATTGTGAAAAATAGTAACTTTTTTTTTTTAAAGTTACCCAGTCTAAGATACTTTATTATAGCAGCCTGAACTCACAAACATACCCTCCCAGGAAAGCAATTCCTGTTAGAGTCATGCTGTCCAATAGAAATACAATGCAAGCCTCTTATATGATTTAAAAACCAAGTAGCTACAATTAAGAAGAAAAAAAACCAGATAAAGTAAATTTAATTTAACCCAACATATTCACGTATTCTCATTCCAGTATGTAATGAGTATAAAACTAATAACAAAACAGTTTTTTTTTCTCTGTGTGAAGCCCTCAAATCCGGTATATTTGACATAGCACATCTCAACTGACACTTGACACATTTTGAAAGCCACATGTGGCTAATGGCTAATATATAGGACAGTGTGAGTTTTCAGCCTGAGTTCTTGGAATTTATTCTTCCAGAATAAAGCAGCCCAGTTCATGCCATTTTGAAAACTCTGACAAGGGTTTCTTGGAATGGCAGCTAAAGCCAGTCCCTATAGTTCAGGTTAATAATTCTTAATCTTTTTTTTTGTTTGTTGGTTGTTCAAAACATTACAAAGCTCATGACATATCATCTTTCATACATTTGACTCAATTGGGTTATGAACTCCCATTTTTACCCCAAATACAAATTGCAGAATCACATTGGTTACACACTCACATTTTTACATAATGGCATATTAGTGACTGTTGTATTCTGCTACCTTTCCTATCCCCTACTATCCCCCCTCCCCTCCCCTCCCATCATCCCTCTCTACCTCATCTGCTGTTGTTCAATTCTCTCCCTTGTTTCCCCCCCACTTTCCCCTCACATCCTCTTCTATGTAATTTTGTGTAACATTGAGGGTCTCCTACCATTTCAATATGCTTTCCCTTCTCTCTCCCTTTCTCTCCCCCCACTCGTCTTTGTTTAATGTTAATCAATTCACAATAGCTAGACTGTGGAACCAACCTAGATGCCCTTCAATAGATGAATGGATAAAAAAAAATGTGGCATCTATACACAATGGAGTACTATGCAGCAATAAAAAATGACAAAATCATAGAATTTGCAGGGAAATGGATGGCATTAGAGCAGATTATGCTAATCGAAGCTAGCCAATCCTTAAAAAACAAATGCCAAATGTCTTCTTTGATATAAAGAGAGCAACTAAGAACAGAACAGGGAGGAAGAGCATGAGGAAAAGATTAACATTAAATAATTCTTAATCTTAAGATACACAAGTTTCAAAAGGATGTGGTGCTTCAGCAAGTCACGTTTGCCTTGGTGGCATACATGTAGGGTCATATCAGCCAACCAGAGCATTAAAGTGTGGGACTTCCACTCTTTCTGCCTCTGGGTTCTTGGAATTAGCACCCCCACACCATAACCTCCTAGACTCTCCCTGTTCCTTCCTCACCTCTGATTGCCACATATGTGGAAGAAAAAAGACACAGAACTAAAAAGAACTAGAATTAATAGAGACTTCTTGTTCTAACCTGCCAGATAAACCAACATGTTTTAGGTAGTCCCAGCCCTTAGTAGGTGTTTTTGTATTTCTGACAGGGGTTTATGGATAAGTAGGAAAGAGGATTTGTACTTAAATATCAGAAGCCTTCTGATGCTTGGCTGCTTACACCAGTCACTCTTTTATCTCTTGCCTTGTCCTTTTCCAAACCATTTGTCCTCTGGATCTTGACAAAGCATCTGCACAAAATTAACAGGCGTGCAAAGCCTGGATGAGCAACATTGATTTGCCTATAATCTGTTTGTGAAGAGATCAGGACGTGGTTGAAGTGATTTTAATTTCAGAGCCCAAGTCGCTAGTCTGTCTTTTTGTCAGGCAATTAGTTCCACTGACTGGGCAAGAGTTGCGCCATGAAGTGCGGAGGGGAAACACACTCATGGAGATGGCTGTGCTTTTCTGCTTCCTCCCGGTGTTGCTCGTTGCCAGCCTTCTTCTGTCTCTTTGGTTAATTTTGGGTAGAATTCTCTGCTCAGCACCACTGTTTAGGGCACAGTGCTGTGAACCGGGTGCCAAAGGATGGGTGTGGGGACCAAATCTGTGTGTCAAGTTCCGGACAAGGTCCTGGAGGGACATAAACAAACCTAATAGGATTTCTGCTTCTGGCCTGACAGGCAATGTGTGAAGATCCTCACACATTATTTTTTGTAATGTTCCAACAATCCCAAATGATAGTTATTAATATCCTCATTTTGCTGATGATGGAATTGAATAGCAGAGTAAGTTGAGCTGTTTGCCAAAGTCATGCCTCTCAGGAGTGCAAATTGGGGTTGGACACATGGCTACTCTTCATCCCTGAGCTGTGCTGGCCACTCAGTGATCCACACAAGCCATTGCCTCTGGATACTGGAGAGGAACAGGTTTGGACAAAGGTGTATGATAGGACTGGGAATATAGCTCAGTGGCAGAGCGCTTGCCTGGCATGCCCGAGGCCCTGGGTTTGATCCCCACCACTGTGAAAGGAAGGGAGGAAGGAAGGACAGAAGTAGAAAGAAAGGTAAATGCAGGATAACAGTAAGCACAGCAAGGGACTTTCCCCCACTCCAGGGGGGACTTTGTCATGCTCCCTTAAGTATCCTCCAGAATCTGACTCACTGAAGGCACAACATAGGCACAATTTGTTCAATGACTGAAATATGTTATCCCATCTGATTCTCATGATAACCATGAGAAGTAAAATAAAAGCATTATTGTTGTTATGTTCACTTTACCAGAATTAAAGGGAACATCTCACATTACCGAAAGCTCGTTTTAAAAAAAATTTCTGAGTCGTTTCAAGACTCAGACTGTCAAGGTGACCGCTTACCTATAAAGGTTGCAAGCTCCTGTGAGCAGTGACCCTTCTTTTTTTTTTTTTTTTAACACATTTTTGTATCTTCTTTCCCACAACACAGATCCAATTGGTAACAGTCTCATAATATCCCACTTCCAAGTCAGAAGTAGAATTTAATAATTTTTTAATGAATGAATACCATAATGGAATTCTTAGCATTGACTGAGCTAATTATGGTGATCAGTCATAGGTTGAATTAGTGCTTTGTAGAGTGACTGACTTTATTTTTTTCAAAATGAATCATCAAAAAGAGCAAAACAACCCATTTCTTAAAGACATCAAAACACAATTTTAAATGTCACATTAAGCATTGGCAAGATGCTGGAGAGGGTTAGTCAGTGATTACTACTATTCAACAGTAATTTAAAAACAAGGCAAGAGCAATGTTTGTACCAGTATGGCATTTAAATAGTCAAAACTAACTCTACTTAGATAATGAATTAACTCATATTTATTAATAACAAATTGCACTTACTTTGTACCATTTTCCATGAAGCTTAAAAATGTGTCATGGAGCTTAAACTGTGTGTGTTATTTTAGTTAATATCATGTCATCTATCTATGCCAGGAGACTGACATTGCCTTTTCAAAGAATGACAGAGAAATCAAAGTCATGACACATTGAGGTTTTTATTTACCATGATGCCCAGCCAGCCAGTGTGAGATTCTGAGTTCCTTTCTTGTGTCTTGTGATTGTTTCACCTACACTTTTAGGGAATCTTGAGTAAAAAAAAAAAGAATAGTAAGACAGTTGTCACAAGGGCTTGGTTTCTTGCCAATTTCCTACAAAGTGCAAAGTATGTTCAATTGCTAGATGCCCTAATCCACCTTCAGGGCAGGAGTACCTTTCATCAGTTCAGCATGTTGGTATTTTCTGGAAACATGATAAGGACTGTGGTACATTTAACTGAAAGGTCGTGACACCTTTCAATCCTTCCTTTAATCATCTCATCTGTGAGAATGCCTGTCCCTAACTAAGACTGATCTCATATGGTTTAGAGTGGGCTGTATGTCTTGAGCTGCCCATTGACTCATGGCGGAATGTCTGTAAGTGCTAAGCCGTGGGGACACACCATGACTGCCATGCAGCTCTTGCTCTTAGGAGCTCATGGTCCACTGGAAACTCAGACCAATAGAGTGGCACTTACCACATACGGAATCAGTGTTACAATGTGGGTAAATAGAAGCCGCTAAGGAGGTCATATTTTTTGGCTTGGGGGATAAGAAAAGACTTCTCAGAAAAATAGCAATAAAAAAACACCATCCAACTGAGCTCAGAAGGTATTTGAATAGTCAGATCTGAATTCAAGGACAGATCTGGGCTGGAGATAAGATCCTGATGTCATCACCATGCAGAGGAGAACTGAAGGGACTGGAGTAGATGAACTCCTTGAGAGTATGGAATGAGATGCTAAAAGAGCAAATGAAGACTGAACTCAGAGGATATGACTGGTGATAGGACTAACCTGGAAAGAGGGATCCATCCGGGGAGCTGGCTATGAGGTTGAAAGAGGACCACAAGAAAGTGATGGGATCCCGCTAAAGAGAATATTTCAGAGGAGGGAAAAAAAGGTCATTGCATTAAATATTGTAGAGAGCACAAGGCAATAGTTGAAAAGTACTAACATGATTTTGCAAGAGTGAGGTAGGTCACTGTTGACTTTAGAAGGCACTTCAGGAGGAATGATGGGGACAGAAGGTGCTTGGCAGTGGGTTCAAGATTGAAGAGGAAGTAAAGACAAAAAATGACAGCAAATAGAACCAATTCTTTCAGGAAACTTGGTGGTGAAGGACTTTAGAGATGACTGATGTCCTCTCTATATCCTTTGTGATAGAGAGACTTCTAAAGTGAAAATGCTCTGTGCTATGCTGGCACAGTGAAAGTACAGATGTCTTCTCTATCTTTATATCCTCCTGGTTCCTAATGTGGGTCCAACAGATAGAGGGTGCTCCGTTAATATTTGTTTAATGATTTGCCAGCTTTCGAATTTTTAGATTCTCATTGAACTTCAATGAATAGGAAGTGTATATCCATTTCATACGTTTTTCCATTAGACAACACTCTCTGGATTAAAATGAAAAGGTCTCTATGCCGGTTGAGAAAAGGATAATACATCTATGATTTAACTGAATCTCATATTTTCAGGAAATTTTGTGAATTGCAAGGGAAATTCCCCTCCAAGCGGAACAAAGAGAACAAGGACAAATATATTTTAATAAAAAATTTTATTATGATTATTTACATCAGTTCCTCGATAAGCATATAAATGTAAACTTTTATCATTGGCATTATTTTACATATGATTTATCCAAATTCAGAGTTAATACTGTCATTTGAGCGTACAAGTAGAGAGAAAATTTGATTATATTCACAGAATATACATACGACGTGCATTCAAATTGTGTCCCCCTTAAGCCAGTGGTATAGACACTGTCCCATTGGCCCTGCTTCTGCTCCTCAGGTGCACGCTGGAATCGGCCATGTCCTCCACGTGCTCCTCGCTCTTCTTCTCCTTCAGGCTGTTGATGAACCTCAGGGTGATCTCATCCCACTCCTCAGGCAACAGCATCAGCAGGAACCCTAGGCAGATAATGATGGTAGCAGCCAGGCGGACGACATTAAATATCACCTCCTGCTTCAGGAGGTCCACAGCTAGGAAAGAAAAGTCACATCAGTCACAGCCCATGACTGTTTCTAAGTTTCTCTGAAAACAAGTAACCTAAGTCAGTGTCACTTCTCCATATTTTCAAAAGTCATACTTACTACTCAAGGCTTAGCTCAAATTCCATGAAACTGGACCTAAGGACCTCTATGGTTTTCTCTCTCTCCTTTTGTACTTTGGATTTTACTGAGGGGTGCTTAACCACTGAGCCAAATCCCAGCCCTTTTTATTTTTTTACTTTGAGACAGAATCTTGCTAAGTTGCTCAGGGTCTTGCTATTTCTGAAGCTGTCCTTGAACCTGTGATCCTCCTGCCTCAGCCTCACAAGTCCCAGGGATTTTGGATATGTGCCACTGCACCCAGCCTGGCTTTTCTCTTCGACTTGTCCTTCGCAGCCCTACCCCCTTTTCCAGTTTCAATGGATCATTGGACATTTTTCGAATGAGCCAAACTTGTTCATGCCTATGTCTTTGTACATGCTGTCCTTTTTCAAAGTTTAATTGAGGTGAGATTCATATAATATAAAACTAATTGTTTGAAAGTGAATTTAGTGACATTTAGCCCTTTTACAATATTGTGCAATTACCCTCTATCTGGTTCCAAAACATCTCTATCACTTCAAAATTAAACTCTGTTCTCAACCTTTTATCCCCACTCTTTTTCCCCTGACAACTACACATCTGCTTCTTTTTCAGTGGATAAATGGAATCACAGAATGTGCGACTTTTACACTGTTTTCTTCCATTTCACATAAGGTTTTTAAGGTTGACTTATGTTGTGGCTGTAGCATGTGTCAATACTTCATCATTTTCTGTGGCTGAATAATATCACATTATATACACTACAATTTGTTTATCCACTCATCTGCTGATGAACATTTGGGTGTATCTACTTTTTGGCTATTGTAAATAGTGCTCTTGTAAAAATTTATGTACAAAGTTATTTTCAAATCCCTGTTTCCAATTTTCTTTTCTTTTGGTTATATACCTAGGTGTGGAATTGTCTGACACATGCTGTTCTTTTTGTATAAATTGCCCTTCCCTCCTCATATCCTACTCCATCGAACCACCCGCTCTGGTAGAGCTCTATCTTAAGGTTTCTTGCAGGCAGCTTCTTGTATGCTCCTCCTATGTGCTCTCAGAGCATCCAGAACATGCCTCTATCAAAGCGATTATTTTTCCACCTTGTAATTACTCACTTCCCTTTATCTACCTCTCCACTACATGGTCCTAGGGGCAGGAACTGTGCTTTATTCAGGATCTATCACCATTGTTAGCACAGTTCCTGGCATAGACGAGGTGCTCAGAAATTATTTATTGAATGAATGAATTCATGGTGAATGAATGAACTTCTTTGTCAACTTCACTTCTCTCCAATATCCCTTTCCTCTAAATACCTCATAGCCCTTGGGTCTGTCTTTCATAGTGTGGGTATTTAATAATAAGTTGCATTGTAGAGTTCCAACTTGTTTCAAGTATATTGGTTTTCTTTTCTAAACTCAGTTGTAAGCTTCTTAAGAAAACAAAAATGCACTTTTTTTTTTGCTGTCTTGTTTATATCCCTGATCGAATAATAAACACTCAGTAAACATATGTTGGTTTTCCTAAAGAAAAGAAAGACAGTACTCAAGACTTGGAATCATAGAATTTTAAAGTAGGAAGGACTGACAGAACTATCATCCAGACAACCCATTTTCATTACTAGAGTTACTGGCAGGCTTCACCAGAAAGATTTTTCTAGATAAATAGCTCCTCCTCTTGCCCCTGTGAGTCAAGTTGCTTTTCCTGGAGGGCCACCTGCTCTGCTCCCAAGAGAATCTTCCGCAGCTCCCTAAGGATAGTTTGATGGGAGCCCAAAACCCTGTACATTTTCTGTACTTTCATTAGTGACGTTGACTTCAGAGTCCTAAGCTGGGTTGCCTTTTGTTTCCATAGGACTTCCTCTAAAAATACCATGAAATTAGGTTGTCAGGGAGATTGCATGAAACCCAAATGATACATTTGGTATTTAATTCTAAAAGCACAACCAAGTAAAAGCAGTGTTTTTGTAGCTGCAAATTTTAAATCTGCTGCATAGTTATTCTGTTGTCTGCCACCTTCATGATATTTAAAAACATCTTCTGAGGCAAGGGACATAATTCATCATTGCTAGAAGAAACAAGTCAGAGCATAAAGACGAACAGGAGTCTTATTGGGTTATCAGAACCTGCACATGCCAAACCATGCCAGTACCTGCATTTCCAGGAACGCTGAGCACGGTCCCAATGGAGATGAGGATAGGGTATGTCAGCACTACACCGACATTCACCAGGATGTTGAAAGCTGTAAAACAAAGGAGGATCTACAGAATGAAGGAGAACCGGCATGCAAGCTCTTTTCTTCTTCCTGTGAAACAATCAACGTCTTTGCTAAAGGTGCCTTCTTAAGTGCCTGCACCGTGGGTCAATTAATCCTCTAATTTTGGAGATGGATGCATGCATATGTCCCCCCAAATTAGTCATATTCTTTTGTCCTCCTCCATCTCCCTGTTTGCCTGAGCTCTTGCCAACTGGTTGGCAACAGGTATATGGAGCAAATGCAAAGAGGTAAAATTTACCACACTGCTTATTAGCACGGCAAAGGTAGGTTGGGGCCAGCCAGAGGTGGAAAGTAAGTGACAGGTTGAAGTTTGGCCATTTATCTCTTTGTCACTTTGCTATGTTGGGCTATGTTCTCAGAAGAGTAAAAAGCTCTAATGTCACTATCTAAAGGAAAATCTACCCAGTGACAGCTTATCCTGTTTTTTTTCTCTCCCTCTCTGAGGTAAACTTCACATGGACAAAGGTGGGTTTAAAGTACTTCACCAAATTCCCTGGACTGCTTCCATATCTTGATTTGTGCACAGGTAACCAGCAGGCAGATCTATAGTGCTAACTGAGGGTGTAGCTTCATGCTCTTTAGTTAATCTTTTGGAACTCTTTAATTAAATAGAACATAATTTAAAATTATCTATCCCCTTCCAACATTACTAAAAATAATATTTTCAAAAAGGAAAAAAAGAACTGGATTCGATGGCGCATGCCTGTAATCCCAGCAACGTGGGAGGCTGAGGTAGGAGGATCGCAAGTTCAAACCCAGCCTCAGCAACTTAGGGAGGCCCTAGGCAACTCAGTGAGACCCTGTCTCTTATAAAAGACAAAAAGGGCTGGGAATGTGACTCAGAGCTTAAGTGCCCTTGGATTTAATCTGGTTTAAAAAAAAACAGGGAAAAAATGATAAATCACTGAGCATTATTTTAACAAAGTTCAATTAAATGTCTGTTTTAGGGAATAGAGTGATGAGTAGTACTAACAGGCATAAAAAGTCCTTGAATCAGAGAAGATCTTTATGCACATGACTGAAGCATGTTCCTTGTACCTCTGTAGACTCAAAGAAGGGTTCTAGAACCCTTCCAGTTAGAAAGGTATGTATTCTCTACTGGCATTTATAATTCCTGCTTTAATGAAGCCCACTAACTTAGTTGCCTGGAGTCACTTATGCTTGGTAGACAACGGGTTTGACCTTCCCAAGACTTGTTCATACGACACTCCTAGCAGTCAGGGAAAAGGGACCTTCTAAGTCAGTGACTGCTCCTCCTTTGTGATAAGATTGGAATGAGTTCTAGTCCCTTGAGGGGCTCAGAGAGTCAAACATAGCAAATTTTAACACATTAGGAATTTTCAAATGCAAGAAGGCTCTGCTGACCTCCTCAGCTGTTATTTTGCTGGCTGAACTGGATATTTTAGCCTATTGAATGAAAGCAGTGGTATTTCTGTAATACTGAGCCCTTTTCACTCAACAAAAGCCAGGCATCTTCACTGAAATGTGTTATCTGTTTTTCCTTAGTTCTTTAGATAGAGTACTTACATTCTTTTTTGACAATCTAAAAAAAAAAAAAAAAAAAAAAGAATACCTAATTCAATGTGTTATTTGTGGCCTGGGGTCCAGCCCATATTTAGGTGCAATTCAGACATGCCAGGTGACTGGAGGAGGCAAGCCCACCTGCATTTGGGCTGTCACTGAAAGACCGGTCACAGCCATGGTTGCAGGAGATGTGGGGGCAGTTCAGATCACAGACTGGTGTTCATCTCTCAGTTCCATTTCTCAGATCAGCCACAGATAGATCATATCTGATTCCCATGGAGAATATATGGGTGGAAATGAAAACTTAAGATCAGGAGCTCTGAGGAGTGTTAAAACCCTGGGGTATATAACAGTTAGGAGAGAGACTATCTCTTCAATTTGTAAGAGCACGGTTTTGGCACAGTGAACTCTGCAGAGCACTGGGGTGAGCCTGGTGGAGCAACTGCAGTGCCAGCTGGCACTGTGTTCTGTAGGGTGTAGAGAAAACATTGCTTGGAGCATTCCAAGGTCCAGCTAGCATGGGTGGCACCCAGCCTGAGCAGGTTTGCTTAGGAGCATGTATTACCCTGCCAAGGAATATACTGGCGAGGCCTAATTTGCTGCAAAGAAACCATGTGTGTGCAGTGAGGGGCTAAGACTCAACAAAATTTTGGTTCTGATTGTTCTCATGTAGGTTGTTTTTGGCCAGGAAATATTCTAGGTGGTTTTTATGAGGATATTTTGGTCATAAGGAAACATTGCTATTGATTTCTACTCAACTCAGCAGAGGTAATGAGAGATGATAACCATACATTTTTGGCCTTGAAAAGAAGAACTCAAGGGACCAGCAATTAATACTTGATTCCTCTCTTGTTTCCTGTCTAAGACTTCTTTCTCCTGGGTTGGAGTGGAAAAAGATGACCTAATCATAGAATCAGGACATTTTTTTCTCTCTGGAATTGCAGTATGGCTACTATTTCAAATCACATCACCTTGGTAAAGAAGGTCAGCTGAGGGTTGGCAGAGGTCCTGCAGGTTGAGTGTGGCGGGTAACTGTGGAGCAGGCAAAGAGGCTGACCTTGGGCAGTATGTGGAAAGGGGAGCAGAATGCAAATGATTTGATTTTGAGTAAACAGGCATGGGGACATTGAGTTGTTGCTGTTTTTCGACTGCTTGATGAGAGAAGAGCAGGCTCATTGTTTTTTCAGGTTCCTCTTGCATGAAGTGACAGCAGTAGCACAGATTAAAAGTGGGAGCCCGGAGCTCAGCTGAGGCAGACAGCCCCAGAGTTCCAGGGCGCAGGGAGGGAAGACATTAAAAAGACTCCATGTGGCATTTTCTTGGCCCTTGACGAGGCACATTCTGCTTTGCTTGGACTACCAAGCTCAGCTCATGCCGCCTTCTTCTCTTTCCTGGTGAGGGCTTCCTATTGCAAACCCTTTCTCCAGGCTCAGCAGAGTGAGCTGTTTAATACAGCTGTTTAATACACCTCCCTGATTAAATATTAAGTGGATTTAAAATCCAATCCTTGGGCTGGAGATGTGGCTCAGTGGTAGATAGCTTGCCTCGAAGGTGCAAGAACCTGGGTTCGATCCTCAGCACCACATAAAAATAAATAAGTGAAATAAAGGTATTGTGTCCAACTACAACTAAAAAATAAATATATATAAAAAATCCAAACCTCAATATGGCTTTCCAGAACCTGCATGAGCTGCTTCCCTCTTGAATGCCACTCCTTCTCTTTCTCCTGAGCCTGGTGCTCTGGCCATTTTGAACCACTTTACGTTCCTTCAATTTGTCATCTATTCTTTGACCTCCCCCAACACACTGTGGCAGACATAGAACATGTAAATCACACAGTATGTCACAAGATTGGATGGATGAGGTTGCTTGAAGGTCAGTGGTGAAGACAGTGGCCTGGGCAGGCACACCCATGGCAGGCACACCAGTTTGATGGCTGATCTAATCAAACCAAAACCTTCAAAGAAGTTCCTAAAATTCCATGACATTAACCAATGCAAGTTTGGCCAATAGAGCACAGAGGTATCTAAGGGAATAATCCTGCTGTGATAATCTATTTAAGGAAAGGTCGAGTGACGTAGGAAAGAGAAGCCCAAACCTGAGGACACTTACCTAGCCATAGTCCAGCCATTCCGCAGAGACAGCCCCATGGCAAAGCTGCAAACGAGGACCAGTGCTCCACCTTGGTGAAATACAAGATGACCGGGGTGAAGGAGATGAAGATCAAATTGAAGAAACCCATGGTGGAGACAAAGTGTGCGGCTTCCCCAAAGTTGGCACTTCCAAGGAACATCTTAAACAAAACCTGAATGGGAAAGAAACTCTTCAGCCACACAGTTGGGGACACTTTGCTGGAGTAGAGATGGGGATTCTATCCACCTACACAGTGGACTAACCAGCTCACAGCTTATCTTCCATGTCTTCCTTTCCTGTCATCTCCATGGCACTAAATGGGACGTTGAGACAAGATATTAAAATGCCTTATATCTTTTATAGAAGACAAAAATAGCCATAGAATAAATTCCTTATGGTGTAGAAAATCGCTGGGGTACTGTACACTATGTGAAGCACAACCCTCCGGATGGGCAGAGGGTACATGATAAATAAGAGAACCCTAAGTCCAGAAAAATCTTCAAGGACTGAGATGCCATCGATTCTTCCTTTCAAACATGGGGCTCCTTTTATTCTTATTTTGACAAATACTGAAAGCTAAATTGGACAGAAAGCCTATAATTTTATGTGGTTGAGAGAAATAATGATGCCTTGGCTTTATAAGCACTTTTCTTTCTGAGCTTAAAATGTCTTCACAAACATTATGTTATTCTGTGGATTAAAAAAAAAAACTTTCCCCCCCTATGGATTGTAAGATGGCAAGGAGAAGCGAATTTGTCTCAGAACAGTCTGGGGGAAGAAGCCAGGCCTGGCGTCTTATTTCTTAGCTCCCTAACCCCTCTCTCCCTTTACTAATTTTATCAAAATAATATAGATTGAAGCAGATTATTTCTGCCTGAAATTATTATCCACATAGGATTTTGTGCATTTTTTAGCAACTATTCCCAATCCCAGAATGAAAATATTCTGTAATGTGGTCAGGAGAATTCTCTCCGTAAGAGAACTATCCTGATTACACAGCAATTTCAAGTACTGCTTTTTTATTTCAACTGAATTTATTTATTTATTTTTCTATTGAAAGACTTAAGAGAACCTGGCATGTGTCAGTTCTTGGCCACATTCGACGTTTCGGTGGAGTTTCTGTCCGGAAGCAAGTTAGATACTAATAGCGAATGAGTGAACACTTGTCAAACTTGTCACACAGAATCAGTGGGCCAAGAAATGTCAGTATGGAAATAGACCTCATGCCCTCTGAGCTGCAGTGGTGGTGAATAGTCAAAACAGACCTCCAGGAGGAATGCAAAGGGTATTTTGTGTTTTCCAAAGAGGCTTGTCTTAATGAAACACTGAGAGAGGTAAAATTGGAATTGTCCTGTAGATACATCCAGAAAGCTGGCTCTTAAAAGTAAAGCTCTTTTGGAACAACCTTTGAGATCTTCTCCCTGAGTCCTCACTTCTGAAGGTGGCTACAATGACCCTCGAGTAGAATTTTCATGGATGGCTGGGAACTCAGTAGAAAAAGATTGGGGAGATCAGACTCAGACCCTGGCTCAGAGAGAAAAAGAGTGTCTCTATTTTGCTAATTATGTGGGCTTCTGAGGCCTGGAATTAACAGGTAGACAGCATCTCTCAAGGGACAGCTTCTTTATTATTTATAATACCTTGTTGGAGTTAAAATAATGACCATATAGTTAACTGAAAGAAGCACAAGGGGAGATCAAGCTTTTCCTACATACCAGCTACAACGATTTGATAATTGAGGGGCTGGAGTGTAGAGCACAGGCTGAGGGATTGACTGGTCTAGAGTTTCAATCTGTTGCTTCCTGGCTATGTGACCCTGGGAAAGTTACTTAATCTTATAAAGCTTCAACTTCCTTATCTGAAAAGTGGGAAATATGTATCTATGTTTCATAAAGTTGTGTTGACAAAGTTGAAATTCTCTGGCAGGTGCCAACCACATAGCAAGCACTCAATATATGATATCATTATTATTTAAATGCATCTATTTTTTTTCTAACCAAAGTTTTCACTTTATTTCCTTTCTGTTTTGCTTAAATCTAGGCTATGAGTGAGAGCTGATTACAAAATAAGGTGCACAACATACCTTATATAATGCAGATGTTGAAGCTGAGCCGACTGCAAATGCCACACCAATGATGGAATCAGCATGGAAATTATCTGCATATGCCATCATGACAATGCCAGTAATTGCCATTATTGCGGCAACTATCTGTCAAATAGAATGGAAAGAAACAAAAAAATTATGTCTCTGTATAATCAAGTAACACAAGGCTTCACAAAGGTTGCTAAATATTTCCTTATACTTAATTACCTTGTCTATATTACTGCTTACATATAAGAAGGGTCAGTATTAAAAGTAAATCAGTATGCTCATGGGACATTCAGGACTAGAATATAAAAGCGATTCACATTCTAATTAAGAAATGGTAATTTTAGTTTAATTTTTTAATGCAACTTCCTTGAAATTAATATCCATTCTGATGAAATGGATTCAACAGGAAGTCACTTCTAAGTATTTTCATCTATATTGTATTTTTTTTCTTCAAACAATTCAGCATACATTTTAATCAGCTTCTTGAATCAATTCACATTTCTAAAGATCTGAACATAACTAGGACTTGATTAAGGAGACGTCATTTTGATACAGCTAAGGGGCAAAACGTAGACCAAGGGCAAAAAAAGAAACTGAATAACCTCTTTTAGGGGTTTAAACAGGAGTAAATTGAATGTGCTCTGTCACTTGGGATGTCAAATGGAGGCCACTTTTTCCTTTTGTCTACATTTAAATTAATTCAATTTTTTAGATACACCACAGAAAGATAATTTAACTTAATTATGCTGAAGCACTCATTAACTACATAAAGTGAAATATTTCATAATTGGACTGAGGTCATAATGGTGTACTGTGAAATGATAAGGTCCCTGATGCATTTGAAACAGGAGTCCACTCCCTTGGTACAACACTGGTTCACATCTGTTTCTTTAATTGTCCTCAATTGGTTTTACTGGAAAACATTTCAGCCTTACAGCAAAGAGTAAAATAACCCTGGAATAGGGAACAATATGTCACTTCCTCACTGACTTTAAAATCAAGTTGAAAATTTGTGAGCAAATTGGAGATTAACATGTTAAGCTTCAGTTCTGAACATTCCAAATAAATAGATTCCTCTGCAGACAGCTTTTGCACATATGTGATTTTTCAAGCCCTTTTAACATTATTAGGGAGTTATTTATAATAACAAAATTTAGATCATTGACATGGGACTAGACTTGAGGCTAATCAGGATGTGTGTGCTCTTGATGGCCTATACTTCAGGTGCTGCGAGAGCAATGCTCTTCTTAATGACCAGCAAGGGCCAGTGCACGGGTGGTTACAGAGTAGCTCCATACTGAAGTTCCCTTTATGAAAAACAGCAGATGACTTGAGCACAGATTCCAACGTGGTCAGCGGTGAAAAACCATCTTCACAACACATTATCCATGAGGCTGCTTGATGGGAGGTGTTTCTCTTGCTGAGTAAATATCACATTCTCTGAAACTGCCACATGTGTGTTCTCCTTAGACTCTACCTCCAACTACAAGGAATAGAATTTAATATGTGCACCATGGAGGTGTCAAGGAAATTTTCCAACTAAGAAGTAATAGACTCATAAATAAACGTGGTGAAGGGGTTATCTACACCTGGGAATTCTGTGAGGGTTATCATTTCCCTCAATTTGGGGTTTTATAGTTCAGCCATGGATTTGCAACCATTTTGGGGGCAATCTGATTTCAGGAAAAAAAACAACAACAAAAAAGGCACAGCAGACTGGCATTTTCTGTTTTTTGTGTTTGAATAATGTTCACTGGCTACAGTACTCATGTACATAAATAGATTTCCTTCATAAGACTAAACTGGAAAGATAATGAATTTGAATTGATATTTATTTTGTTTTGGCTAACCCTTGATTGTATTTTCTTGGTCAAATAATCATGTGGTTACTACAAGACATGGCTAATGAACATGGTATTAATCCCAATGAACTTTAATATGATATGCTATTTCATATTAAAATTATTAAAATTATTCTATAATAAATAATATTTATGTTTAAGCTATTGTGTATAATATGTAATTCTGGATTTAGGGAATCGTGAAAACAAACAACACATTTAAAAACAAAACAAAAAAAGAACCAGGACTGGGGCTGTAGCTCAGTGGCAAAGCCCTTGCTTAGCACGTATGAGGCCCTGGGTTTGATTCTTAGCACCAAATAAAAATAAATAAATAAAGTAAAGGCCTTCTGTCCAACTACAACTACATTTTTTAAAAAAAGAAATAGCAAAAACAAAAACCCTGCATAGAAAATGACAAACATGTAATGCAATTATCCCCAGGATATGCACAGAGGTGAGAAGTCTTCCTTTTATGAATAAGCCATTAGCAAAAATATATTTGCATGAAGTATCTAAGTTTTCTCAAGATAGGAATTGGATATGGCTAAAGAGTAAATAATCTTATAGCAATTCAAAATTATAGGCATAGTGAGCCTTTTAAAGATCTCCATCAGTCTTTAGGTTCAAGTGCTTGTGAAAATATTCTCTGGGACCACTTAAAATTGACATATCAGAGATGGCGGCGAGGGGAGTGCATTACCCCCGTGTGCTGCTTCACTGTGTGGGAGTATGACAAGTCAGGACGGCTAAAGGATATCTTGTTAGGAATTTCCAGCAATAGTGGGGTGCTCCGGAACCTGGAGGAAGGATTTCCATCGCATGAGGATCTGCTACGGGGACTCAAACGCGAGAGGTTTGTCGCACGGAGGGTAACACGGCTTATTCAGCAAATCGCCCCGCGGCTAGAGTCTGCAGCGCGCGCTGGGATAGAGACGCAGGGTTACAGCGCTGCAGTTTCTGCCAGCCGCGCAAGCACCGTACTCAGGGCTGAATTCTGGGTTCGAGACGGGGGAAAGGAAGCGGTCCATCTCAGTTCTCCACACCGGTCAGACCACAGAGGAGGCCAGCAGCCACCATGATGGTAAACTGACGTCACCTCCCCTGTTTTCGACTGACCGCAGCTCATTCAGCCATAGATCAAGTAATTTCAGGCTGCAATTCGCCTGCGGCTTGCAGACAGATTGCTAGGGTTCAGCGCCTGGGTGCTTCTTAGAACCTGAGCTTATCGGAGCGAACACCGAGCACGGGGCGGCCGAGTTCCGGCTCCCGGAACCGTCCCGCGGAGCCTGCGGAGGCTGCTTCTTGGACCCTGCTCCTATCAGAGCATACAACAAGCACTAAGCAGCCGAATTCCGGCTCCCGGAACTGAGCCCGCGGGGACTGCTTCTTGGAGCTTACACTTATAGGAGGTTACACCGAGCACGGAGCGGCCGAGTTCCGGCTCCCGGAACTTCCCTAGACCGGGGCTAGGAGCCCGCGGAAACTGCTTCTCCGTACGGGTCCTG